>NC_091061.1:45936298-46236298 GCF_000393655.2 Nicotiana sylvestris
TTTAGAGCTGGATGTCGATGAAAACTGGTGGTCGTCCGGCTGTGTTGACGACAAGGAATGCAGCAGCAGTGGTGGAGCGACGTTTGGTCGGGGAATATAAAGCAAAAGCAATGTCCGCCATGGACGAGCTTGATGAAGAAGATGAGACAGCATCCATGGCTGCTCGGAGGCAACGTCGAGGTGTGTATGTGTGTGCGTGGTGAAGGCATGAGAGAGGGGCAGCCATGGTTGGAAGGTTTGAAGCTTTGGGGAAGATGAAGAGAAAGGAGGGGGGCGGATTGGTTAGTATAGTTTTAGGGTTTTCTCCTTCTTTTTTTTGTTTTGTTTTTGTTTTGTAAAATGTAAGATAATAGGATGTTGGGTTATGGACTGGGTCGACCCAGTTCGAAATGGACTGGGTCGTTTGGGAAGATTGGGTATTTTTGGGCCTATGGCTTGAAATCGAAGAAGAGGCCCAATTCCGACTTTCTTTACATTTTCGCTCTTTTTTTCTTCTTTTATTTTTCTAAAACTAAATTATAATAATAATTAAACTATAATTAAGAACTAAATTAAGTTATAAAAGCGCAAATTAACTCCCAATAACAATTAACGCACAATTAAGTATTAAGTAAGCATAAAATCGTATATTTGGACATTAAATGCTAGAAATGCAAACGATGCCTATTTTGTAATTTTTAATTTTTGTAAAACAAATTTAATTACTAACAATTGTAGAATTAAATCCTACATGCAAAATGCGACATATTTTTGTATTTTTTGTTAATTTAACAAATAAACACGCACAGACAAATGCCAATAATTATTCAAAATATAACAAAATATCACAAAATTGCACACCAAAGAAAAATCATTTTATTTTTGAATTTTTTGGGAGTAATTCTCATATAGGGCAGAAATCACGTGCTTACAGCTGCCCCTCTTTGCCCGAAGACACGAAAGGTTTTCGTGCAAAGATAAAGCGAGCGATTTTTGCCCATCCTAGTACTCGTTGAAGCATTTTTTGAAAAGGATTTGACCGAACCTTCGCTTCAAAGGTTTCCTACATATCCTGGGCTAAACAGGAATCAGGTCAATGTAGTTCGGGAAATTTTGGTAGCTGGGATTACCGTGGGACTGCATTGTTACTGTTGTTGTATGCTATTACCACTGCTTACCGATCTCCTTTTTACACCATGCTTAAAAGAAAACAAGAAGCTAGGCTAGAGTACAATTTGTTTTTGTTGCCTTGCTTCCTTGTCTGCTTGCATTCCTTCCGGTGCTTTTCTTCCTTTGACACATGTACTTGAGTTTGTACTGTGACCTCTTGTTGCAACCTCCTGTTTCCCAGTGTCGGGGAATTTTATTGTCTCCTGTTGGGGATTCCTATTGTAACCCTCTGTTTTATTGTCCTCTGACTTGATCTTGAAATGTATGCCTCTTGTTCTATGGGCGGGCTCCCAACTTCAATACTTGAAATTAAAGACTGAATGTATGCCTCTGTTATCTGGGCGGGCTCCCAACTTCAACTCTTGAAATGTAAAGACTGAAATGTATGCCTCTGTTCTATGGGCGGGCTCCCAACTTCAACACTTGAAATGAAAAGACTGAATGTATGCCTCTGTTATCTGGGCGGGCTCCCAACTTCAACTCTTGAAATGTAAAGACTAAAATGTATGCCTCTGTTATTTGGGCAGGCTCCCAACTTCGATACTTGAAATTAAAGACTGAATGTATGCCTCTGTTCTATGGGCGGGCTCCCAACTTCAACACTTGAAATGAAAAGACTGAATGTATGCCTCTGTTCTATGGGCGGGCTCCCAACTTCAACACTTGAAATGAAAAGACTGAATGTATGCCTCTGTTATCTGGGCGGGCTCCCAACTTCAACTCTTGAAATGTAAAGACTAAAATGTATGCCTCTGTTATCTGGCGGGCTCCCAACTTTGATACTTGAAATTAAAGATTGAATGTATGCCTCTGTTATCTGGGCGGGCTCCCAACTTCAACTCTTGAAATGTAAAGACTGAAATGTATGCCTCTGTTCTATGGGCGGGCTCCCAACTTCGACAACAACCTTAAAAATAAACGCCATTCCTCTCTTCAGGCGGGCTCCTGACTTCAACCAATAAATCACCATTCTGTTATTCAGGGGGGCTCCTGACTTCAACCAATACTTGAACTGTGTGTCTCCGTTCTTCAGGCGGACTCCTGACATCAGACTTGAAAAGTATGTCTCTGTTCTCCAGGCGGACTCCTGATTGCTAAATTTGAAATTGAATGTCTCTATTCTCCAGGCGGACTCCTGACTTTTGAAATTTAAACTGTATGTCTCTGTTCTTCAGGCGGACTCCTGACATCAAACTTGAAAAGTATGTCTCTGTTCTCCAGGCGGACTCCTGATTGCTAAATTTGAAATGAATGTCTCTATTCTCCAGGCGGACTCCTGATTTTTGAAATTTAAACTGTATGTCTCCGTTCTTCAGGCGGACTCCTGACGTCAAACTTGAAAAGTATGTCTCTGTTCTCCAGGCGGACTCCTGATTGCTAAATTTGAAATTGAATGTCTCTATTCTCCAGGCGGACTCCTGATTTTTAAAATTTAAACTGTGTGTCTCCGCTCTCCAGGCGGACTCCTGACAACTTGCATTTATCCTGATTAGTGCTTGTTTTTCCCTCCTGGAGAATTCCTCTTCAACAACTAACTTTTCTCCCCCTGCTCAATCAAAGAAAATTTTGTCAGTTTAAAACGGTGGTTAGTTGATGGCATTCTTGCTAAAAAATCTTTCCAGTGCCTTGCTTTGTGTTGACTAATTTCCACGCACTGACCCTAAACCGCTTGACTTTCTGACCAACTTTTAAATTTCCCAACCTCTAGCGACCTAAATGTTTTACACCCCTGCTGTTATTTCACTTTTCTGACCTTTTTGTTTGAGCTTTCGCCTTTCCCACGACATTTCCCAATCATTTCACCGATGAAACTTCCGTTAATTCCCTGTATTCCACTTGACATCAAGTTGTTTTTGACATGCTCTGACCACGTTGTGCTTTACAATTCTAGAAGCTGGTAGTGAACTTTGAAGTCCTTTCTGCTTGCATCGAACAAAACTGGCACTGAAACATCTCAGCTAGATAAAAACCCTCAAAAGAAAAATGAAATGATTTTTGAGTTAAGGATAAGAAGAATCCAAAACCAGATGACTGTTTGAAAAGAGAAAGAAAAGAAACTTATCTGAACGAGACAACTAGTACCAATGGTCAAGACATGCATTTTGGATTAATCAGCCCAATCTGTCCAAACAAACAACTCTCAATTGCCGTACCTCATTGCCCAGAACTTCCATCACTTGTTTGATTTATCTAGACCTTAACCTTGTTTCCCTGCGGTACCGCGAAACGGTTTCTATCAACATACCTTTCTCAGTTTTCCATTTCTTATCTCACCTTCGCCTTGAGGTGCCCGTAAAGGTTTTCACCAACAAGACTCTCTCATTTATTTTTCTCTCAGCTCCCGTCGCCTTACGGTGCCCGTGAGGGTTTTCACCCATAAGACTCTCTCATTTATTTTTGTTCTTCTTGCTCGAACCAGAGTGTTGCCCCTATCGTGGGTTATTCCTACCTGTTCATCTTGGCATTTCTCAAAACTGATCATAAGGTCTTTCTTCGGTCCGTAATGTAGGCTTTTGGATTGATTTAGAAAGAAAGGTATAAAAGGCTCAAAACAATTCCAATGGGTTCAAATTACAACTTTCGGAATCCAACTTTCATAACAATCACCATTTCTGCCCCAGTTTCTTGCTTGGGGATTTTTGGATTTCTATTTGGTATGACTGAACCTCGGAGTAAGGCTACCTACGTACCCTTTCAGGATCAAGTCAAACGTAGTTCACTTCATAGAGACTACGTTGTTATGTTTTCTCTTCTTTCCCTTTTTTTTCATTTTTCCTTCTTTTCTTTTCTTCTTTTCTTTTTTTTCTTTTTTTTTTCTTTTCTTTTTTTTCTTTTCTTTCCTTTTTTTTTTCCTTTATGTTCGACACTTGTGTTCTCTGATAATGCCGATGATTCCGAAAGAGGTGCATGAAAAATAAGTAAGGCTCGAAGGGGATAACAAGGGATATGAGTGTTTGGATAGCAGAACAAAATGCCTTCATCATTTCAATCTTTAAGATATGCCAAATACGAACAGATACATTTAGAAAAATAAAGAAATCATACATAATATCTCTTGACCGCATCGGAATTGATGGTCATTTCTACACATTTTCCTTCCGCATCTGTCAAATACAATGCTCCATTAGACAACACTCTGGTTACTACAAATGGTCCTTGCCAGTTTGGGGCAAATTTTCCTTTTGCCTCAGACCAATGAGGCAAGATCCGCCTCAGTACTAATTGCCCTACTTCAAATTTCCTTGGACGTACTTTTTTGTTGTATGCTCTTGCCATTCTTCGTTGGTACAGTTGGCCATGACACACTGATGCCAATCTTTTCTCATCGATCAAACTCAACTGCTCAAGACGGCTTTTCACCCATTCATCATCATTGATTTCAGCCTCTGCAATGATTCGCAGAGATGGGATTTCCACTTCTGCGGGTATTACCGCCTCGGTACCGTATACCAATGAGTAAGGAGTCGCCCCTACCGAGGTACGCACGGTGGTGCGATATCCTAACAATGCAAAAGGCAATTTCTCGTGCCATTGTCTAGATCCTTCAACCATCTTCCGGAGTATTTTCTTTATGTTCTTATTGGCCGCTTCAACCGCACCATTTGCCTTGGGACGGTACGGAGTAGAGTGCCTGTGAGCAATCTTAAACTGCTCACATGTCTCCTTCATCAAATGGCTATTAAGATTAGCCCCATTATCTGTGATGATTACCTTTGGGATCCCAAACCGACAGATGATATTTGCATGCACGAAGTCAACTACAGCCTTCTTGGTCACAGACTTGAATGTCTTCGCTTCCACCCATTTGGTAAAATAATCTATAGCTACCAAGATAAACCTGTGCCCATTTGATGCTGCTGGATCAATTGGCCCAATAACATCCATGCCCCATGCAACAAAAGGCCATGGCGCGGACATCGTATGTAATTCTGATGGTGGAGCATGAATCAAATCTCCATGTATTTGGCATTGATGACACTTACGCACAAAACTTATACAATCTCGCTCCATCGTGAGCCAATAATAACCTGCTCGAAGAATTTTCTTTGCTAGAACATACCCACTCATATGCGGTCCGCAAACTCCGGAATGCACCTCAGTCATGATAGTTGTGGCCTGCCGTGCATCTATACATCTCAACAAACCGAGCTCTGGCGTTCTTTTGTACAGTACTCCTCCACTAAGGAAAAACCCACTTGCCAACCGTCGAATTGTTCTTTTCTGATCACCGGTGGCCTGCGTTGGATACACTCCCGCTTTGATGTACTCTTTGATATCATGGAACCATGGCTCTCCATCGATTTCCTCTTCTATCACATTGCAGTAAGCATGCTGATCACGGACTTGAATCTGCAATGGATCAACATAGGCCTTATCTGGATGGTGCAACATTGACGCCAAAGTAGCCAAAGCGTCAGCAACCTCATTATGAATCCTTGGAATGTGTCTGAATTCTATGGCCTGAAAACGCTGGCAAAGCTCATGCAGACACTGCCGATACGGTATAAGCTTCAAGTCCCGTGTTTCCCATTCCCCTTGAATCTGGTGTACCAGTAAGTCCGAGTCACCCATGACCAAGACTTCTCGTACACCCATATCCACAGCTAATCTCAATCCCAATATACACGCCTCATATTCTGCCATGTTGTTTGTACAGTAGAAACGAAGCCGAGCTGTAACGGGGTAATGCTGACCTGTTTCCGAAATAAGTACTGCTCCTATTCCCACACCCTTCATATTTGCAGCCCCATCAAAGAAAAGTTTCCATCCCGACTTCTCAGCTTGTTCTAATTCATCAATGTGCATTACCTCTTCATCAGGGAAATAAGTTTTCAAAGGCTCATAATCTTCATCAACGGGGTTCTCAGCCAAGTGATCGGCTAATGCCTGTGCTTTCATGGCAGTCCGTGTCACATAGACAATGTCGAACTCTGTAAGTAAGATCTGCCACTTTGCAAGCCTTCCTGTGGGCATGGGTTTCTGAAAAATATACTTCAACGGGTCCAAGCGAGATATAAGGTAAGTGGTGTAAGATGACAAGTAATGTTTCAATTTCTGTGCCACCCAAGTTAGGGCACAACATGTCCTTTCCAGATGAGTATATTTGACCTCGTAAGATGTGAACTTCTTACTGAGATAGTAGATAGCCTGCTCCTTTCTGCCCGTAACATCATGCTGCCCCAGTACACAGCCGAATGAACTGTCCACAACTGTCAGATATAGAATCAAAGGTCTCCCTGGTTCTGGTGGGACCAGCACGGGTGGGTTTGACAAATACCCCTTTATCTTATCAAAAGCCTCCTGGCATTCATCAGTCCATTTGACCGCGGCATCTTTCTTTAACAATTTGAAAATTGGTTCACACGTTGCCGTGAGCTGAGCAATGAACCTGCTGATATAGTTCAGTCTTCCCAACAAACTCATCACCTCGGTTTTGTTTCTTGGAGGTGTCAACTCCTGAATAGCTTTGATCTTTGACGGGTCTAATTCAATACCCCTCCGGCTAACTATAAATCCCAACAACTTCCCAGATGGCACCCCGAAAGCACATTTCGCAGGATTGAGCTTAAGATTGTATCTGCGAAGCCTTTGAAAGAATTTTCTCAAATCTCTGGCATGGTCAGATTGCTGTCTAGACTTAACGATCACATCATCCACGTATACCTCAATTTCTTTATGTATCATATCATGGAAGATAGTTGTCATGGCCCTCATATAAGTTGCCCCAACATTTTTCAAACCAAACGGCATGACCCGATAACAATACGTTCCCCACGGCGTGATGAATGCCGTCTTTTCTGCATCTTCCTTATCCATTAGAATCTGATGATAACCCGCATAACAATCCACAAAAGAGCCAATATCATGTTTGGCACAATTGTCGATCAGTATATGGATGTTGGGCAGTGGGAAATTATCTTTTGGGCTTGCTTTGTTAAGGTCTCGATAATCGACGCACACCCTGGTCTTGCCATCTTTCTTTGGCACAGGCACGACATTGGCTAACCAAGTGGGGTACCGTGTAACCTGAATGACCCTTGCCTCAAACTGCTTGGAGATCTCTTCTTTGATCTTCACACTTATGTCTGTTTTGAACTTTCTCAACTTCTGCTTGACAGGGAGGAGTGCTGGATCAGTGGGCAATTTATGAACCACCAAATCGGTGCTTAGACCCGGCATATCATCATATGACCATGCAAAAACGTCTTTGTACTCATGCAATACTTTAATTATCTCCTCCTTGAGTTGTGGATCCAAATGAACACTTATTTTAGTTTCCCGTACATTATCTTGGTCCCCTAGATTAACTGCTTCTGTGTCATTTAGGTTAGGTTTGGGTTTTTCTTCAAAGTGGCTTAATTCTTTACTAATTTCCTCATAAGCTTCATCATTATTACAATCCATCCCATCATCACACTCGTTCTCTTGTATTATTACTTCTGAATTAAATTAGCTTTTAAAGCTGGGCCGAAGATTCCTCATGCATGTCATGTCATTGATATCAGCATAAAGAGAACTGTACAAAGAAAAGAAACGAAAATGGAAAGAGAATTAGGGACGAAGAAAATTGCATTTCATTAAACGTAAAGACAACAAGGTTTTAACTCATCCAAACGGACGGAACATAACAACTGGATTACAAACCCTGGAATAATCCAGGTGACAAAAAGGAAAACAAAACCCACTACCACGACTCCCTCCGAACTGGAAGAGGAGTAGCTTCCCAATTGCTGATGTTAGCACGTGGTCCGATGTACTGTATGTCTGCTCTGCTTGACCCTTCCCCGGCCTCAACCATGTTTACTTCAGCAAATACTTTCTCAAACACCTTATCCAAATTCCCATCCGCCTCAACTAACGAACCCGATATCTTTGCCAATGACTGTTTCTTGATATTCGGCCTGACGAAGGACCTGGACAATCGAGGAATTGGTTTAGGGAGCACCCAAGCTTTCTTCTTCAATTTACGGGCCTTTCTGACATCTGCCGCTGTTGGTTTGAACCCTAACCCGAAGGTGTCCAGATTTTTGGGCAAAGACACAGGTTGAGTAATGCCCTGCAGTTCAACCCCCAAACCCTTCCCGGGCACGAACCCGTTATTCAACATTTCTGACACTACCATGACGGTCGCAGCTGACACCCTGGGACATGGCATGCTTTTACCTTCAGGAACCCTGCTCACCGGAACCGTTTCGAGGATCTGATACACCCATGGCCCCTTATCATCTTCGGTCTCTATAAAGGGTACAATGGCATCATTCACGGCGCATGTGGGATCTTCCCCATGTAACACAATTTCTTGTCTGTCCCACTCGAATTTGATCATTTGGTGCAGTGTGGAGGGCACGGCTTTTGCCGCATGAATCCACGGTCGACCCAACAAAAGATTATAGGATACTGCAGCATCCAACACCTGAAATTCCATCGTGAACTCGACTGGGCCAATAGTCAATTCGAGTACAATATCCCCTACTGTGTTTGTTCCCCCTCCATCGAACCCTCGAACACAAATGCTATTTTTGCGGATTCTATCCTCATCAATCTTTAACTTGTTCAATGTGGATAACGTGCAAATATTAGCGCTCGACCCGTTATCGATTAGTGCCCGAGTAACCATTGAACCTTCACATTTGACCGTCAAATAGAGAGCCTTGTTGTGTTTTGTGCCTTCCATAGGCAATTCATCATCAGAAAATGCTATCCTGTTCACTTCAAAGATCTTGTTGGCAATTGTCTCTAAATGGTTTACTGAGATTTTGTCAGGCACATGAGCCTCATTCAATATCTTCATTAAAGCTCGGCAATGCTCATCAGAGTGAATTAATAATGACAACAACGAGATTTGGGCCGGTGTTTTTCTCAGTTGATCAACAATGGAATAATCTTGTCCTTTCATCTTTTTCAGAAACTCTTCTGCTTCCTCTTCCGTTACAGCTTTTTTAACTGGCACTGGATTGTCTTTTGCGCCCTTAGCTTTTCTCAACTCTTCAGGGGCGAAACAACGTCCTGACCGGGTCAGTCCCTGTGCTTCACAACTTTCTTCCTCAATTTCCTTTCCTTTGTATGTCACCACTACTTTGTCATATTTCCAGGGTACGGCTTTGCTATCAACCATGGGTAACTGGACTACCGGTTTTATGACAACCGGTTCTACATAGACTCCCTTCACAACCAACACGGGCGTGGATACTGACCTTGGTACCACTATCTTGACTGGCTCCTGCTTTTTCTCGGCCACAAACGGTCCCTTTCCCATTACTAGCACTGGCTTGTCTTCTACTGCTTTTAATTGAACCACTGGCCTTGCACTCACTGTCTTTTCTTTGGTTTCCGTAGAACGAATCACCATAACCACCTGCGAAGGTTTCTTAGGCTCTGCCCCCTTATGTATCAGTTCGATCATGTTGGCCTCATAATGCGCTGGTAACGGATTTTGATTGATGTTCGGGGCCTCTGGAGCCTGTACCTCAATACGACGATTATCAATGAGCTCTTGGATTGCGTTTTTCAACTTCCAACATTTTTCAGTATCGTGCCCCGGCATCCCTGAGCAATACTCGCAGCTAACAGAGTGGTCCAGGTTTCTGGGAAGAGGATTTGGTGCTTTGGATTCAACTGGGGTCAGCATCCCCAACTGTTTCAATCTGTGGAAAAGAGAAGTGTAAGATTCTCCCAGCGGAGTAAATGTTTTTTTGTTTGGGGCCTTCTCATTTCTAAAAGCTTGGTTTGGGCGGAAGCTGGTTCCTGGTATGTTAGCCCTGGGAGGTGGATAGGTGTTTTGTGGGTGTGGCTGTGTATTTTGGGGACTTGGTGTACGCCATTGCGAGTGTATTGGGGGTTGAGTGTAGGTCTGGGCGTGGTGAATAGAAAATTGTGGTTCTGGTGGTGGATAATAGTGTTGCGGTGGACCATATGAGGTATATTGATAGTTTGGGTGATGGGGTCTGGGTTGGTTGTAGTAGAGTGGACGGTTATTGTGCCTGGACCAAACATTAGCTTCAACTGCAGCAACTTCTTCTTTCTTCTTCTTTCCCAGCACACCACCAGTACCGCTTTGGATGGCCTGGGTGGTTGCTTTCAAAGCCGAGTAGCTCAAGATCTTGTTAGATTTCAATCCTTCTTCAATCATGGCTCCCATCTTTACCACTTCATTAAACGACTTCCCGACAGATGTCACTAGATGACCAAAATAGGTAGGTTCCAATGTTTGCAAGAAGTAATCTACCATCTCACTTTCCCGCATGGGAGGATCAACCCTTGCAGCTTGTTCCCTCCAGCGGAAACCAAACTCTCTAAAACTTTCCCCAGGCTTCTTTTCTAGTTTCAACAATGACAGACGATCAGGGACTATTTCGAGGTTATATTGAAAATGGCCGATGAATGCCTGGGCCAAATCATCCCATGTATACCATCGGCCGGGGTCTTGCCTCGTGTACCATTCTAGCGCTGACCCGCTCAGGCTTTGCCCGAAATATGCTATCAACAACTCATCTTTTCCCCCAGCCCCTCTCATTTTGCTACAGAAACCACGCAGATGGGCTACTGGGTCACCGTGCCCCTCATATAAGTCAAACTTCGGCATTTTAAACCCCGCAGGCAACTGTACATCAGGAAAAGGGCACAAATCTTTGTATGCGACACTAACTTGGTTTCCTAAACCATGCATGTTCCTGAAGGATTGCTCCAGGCTTTTGACTTTACGAATCACCTCCTCTTGTTCTGCATTCTTAACCGGTTTCTCAACTTCTCCCGGGATTTCAAAATGGGGAGAGGAGGTATATGGCTCAGGCGCTTTGAAAGTGGGTTCGGGAGGGTAATATTGGGTGTCGTGAGCTTGGAATAGCGGCTCACTGGATGATCTATGTAGTGGAGCTGGGGGAGGTGCCACAAAGACGGGAACATTTGGTGGAGGAGGGTTTTGAGTGGGAGGTGGAGCTTGGGAATCATAAGCCTCTCTTCCCTGATAATAGTGATGGCTTGGGAAACTTGTTGAAGGACCGGGAGAGGGGTATTCCGGCGTGTGTACTGGTTGGAGGGTAGGAGTAACGGGTAGTTCTTGCCCCTTCTGGGCTCTAGCTAAGGCTATCTGCATTTCATTCATTTCTAGCCTCATTTTTTCCATTTTCTCCAGGGCTTCCTTCAGCATCTGATTGGCCGTTTTTTCTGACTCAACGTTGTTGTCTGACCCAGTCATGCTTTCTGGTATAGGACCTTTTGATCTTGTTTGATAATGGTACGGTGCCAGTACGCTCTAACAACTAACTGATATTGGAAAAACAACAAACTTGTCAGTGTTAGAGTCTTAACAGATATTGTAATTGCACGTTAGGGGGATGCAATGCTCCTAGGCATTTAATCATTTCTAACATGCTTTTGCTCTGACCTCATGCATCATCCCAGCTTATTTTTGCTCTGACAAATATATATTCTTCTTCTTTTTTTTTTTTTAATTACGGTCGAATCCTATAGAGATTGCCTACGTATCGTGACCCCGCACGAATCAGACCAAGCGTAGTTCGTGCAGATAAATGTAAAAATATGGGTGGAAATAAAATGCTCAACTTTCATTAATAAACAGACTCTTACAAACTCGACATCTTTTGTTTTGGAAAGAAACTAACAAACGCAATCTGAAAGCAAACAAAAACTCTAAGCTGCAAACATACTCAATCCGGACGTACAAAAGACTGACTCGACATGGTAGACACTCAAAGACACGGACTATGCATATTCTAGTGCTTCAAACTTAGGTATCCGCGGGGCGTCGTTCGGCCTCGCCGCGGGTCTAGGATCCAAATCCCTTTCAAGCTGCTCTAACTCATTCATGGTTCGCTTCACATAGATCATCACTGCTGAGATAAAAGTAGTACGGGTCATGTCTTCACAAACCCGGCATCTCCTGACAATAGCATGAGCAATGGCTCTAATCCTGTCTTTTGTTTGCTTCTTTTCTATGAGCAAGCGTCTTATCTGATCGCTGCACGTCTTTAAAGCTCGGGAGTCTTGCAAGTGCTGGTCTTGCAGCTGTTGCACTTCTGCCTCCATTTGGGCTAACAAGTTGTAACAATGTCCGCTCTCAGTTTCGAAGTCTCTAGCCTGCCTAACCGCTCTACCTTCAAGGGCAACTACTTTTCTCTTTAAATTGGCAACAATTTTCTCATGGTCCCTTTTCAACTGATTCAAGTATTGGCGACGCTCTTCGGTTCTTGTCGCCCATTGTGCTTTGAGTTCTGCCATGACATTTTCAGCTTTTCCTAGCTCATCCCGCCATTCTCTGACTTCGCTTTCCAATCTTTTTACCAATTGTTCATCGGATCGGCTCCTCGGTTGCTTATCGATGGTTATCTTCAACTGTCGGACTTGGGCTTTAAGAGCGTCATTTTCTCTGGCTAGTCTATTCTTTTCACCTTGATCCTCGGCAACCTGTACACTGCTCTCGAATTTCAGACTCTCGACTTGTTGCTTTAATTTACCAATCTCAACTCGATAGCTTTCTTCCTTTGCTAACCAATCCCACTGCTCTTGGGACGACTTGGCGAAATCTTCGAGATGAGGTCTTTTAGCCGGTCTTCCATATGCCACGTCACCTCTGAACCATTCGTGATACCCTGGAGCAATTTCCCCTCTGACCCTATCAGACACACAAGTGTTTGCCATCAGATATTGACACTCACTCCAAATTTGACGAACCTCTTCCTCGGGGAATCGACCGTCAGGACTAATTTCGATCACTTGGGTACTTAAATCTTCATCTCTCGGTATTACTTGATATCTACCGAGTTGCCTCAGAACCCGATATGGTGCATAAGGTTGTATGCTTTTGAGTCCCATTAACAAAAAATGCGGTCGGGCTGCTGGCATATATATGACTTCCTCGACAGACAACCATCCAAGCACCCACTGTATCTGGCTAGCCTCGAGGTTCCGAAATAATAATGCCCAAGCTGTGACTCCTTCAGGTAGACCAACCCCTTTGATTCTCGTACAAAATTCCCCTATACAAGTTTTCTCAGCCGAGCCATAACTCAATAACTGAGAGCGCGGGCACAAATGCTCAATCATCCACATTTGTAACAATAAGTTACATCCCTCAAAAAATTTGCCCCCAGCTTTGCACGCAGTGAGAGCTCTGAAGATATCAGCCACAATCATAGGTGCTAAAGTGCTTTTCCCCATGGTTTGCAAAGTACTGACGACGCCTGCTATTTTCAAATCAATATTACCATCTTTCCTTGGGAATATTACGAGACCCAAAAAAGCTACCATAAATGCCACTCGCCTGTGTTTCTCCCATTTTTGTCGGCTATTTCTGCTGCAAAGCTTAAAGTCTGGATTATTGAACCCGCCCACATGTCCATATCTATCATACACGAAGCGGAAACTGCAGAAACCCTTTGCAAAATCTGGGTGATGAACTGTCCGGGGTACTTTCAAGGAATCCAGGAATCGATGTATGGTAATGGCTCTAGGAGCAATCAAGTATTTGAATCTCAATGGAGCTTGGTCACTTCCAATGTACCCCGCTATTTCTTCTATTGTTGGGGTGAGTTCAAAGTCTGAAAAATGAAACACATTATGTGCCGAATCCCAATGGGCGACCAATGCCCTGATGATATCCCCCCGAGGCTGAATGTCTAATAAATCCGGAAGGTCTTTCAAATATTTTCTCACTTCGTCTTGCCCTTCTTTGCCCAAATCATTCCACCACAATTGCAGCTCAAAAGGGATTTTGGTCATTATTGAAAAAGGCTCATTTATTGTTGTGCTCATCCTGCACATTTATTAAAGCGTTTAAGCAAAAGAAAACTTTTATTTAACTCCAAAAACTACTATCTATATTATCGACTCAAAATTAACCCTATATTTTAAATGAAGAACTCAATTCTTAATTCTAATATTTTTAGATAAAAGACCCGATATTGCGACACGGCCTTCCTGCGCCTCAGGGGCAAAAATTTTAAGGCTGTGAAGGTCAAAAATCAAAATACGACCAAAGGTGGTTGTTTATGCAAAGTCAGCCCTTCGGTGCCCCGTTTGGGAATATTTGGCTATTTATGACATAACAACATCACCTGACTTATTTATGACTCTTTTTTTTATCGTTTTTCAAATTAGGAAACTCACTATTGCAAACACGGCCTTTCAACGTCTCGGGGACGAAGATTTTTAAGGCTGTGTGGGTCAACTGGATCAAATCTTAAATATGACCCAAATGTGGCTGTTTATGCAAAGTCAGCCTTCCGGCGTCCCCTTCGGGAACATTCGGCTATGTCTTCATAAAACAGCGTCACCCGACTTCTTAGAAATTTGACATATATATTTTGCTATTATTATTATATTTTTTTTTTAAAAAAAAAAAAGAAAGTTGGACATCACCCGACTTATTTATGACAAAATTAAAAATCTTGACATTTTTTTTTGTTTTTTGGATTTTTTTTTTAGCAAAAGGGGGGTTGGACCCGATGAGGGTTGCCTACGTATCTCACATCCGGTGAGAATCAAACCCGCGTAGTTCGGGCAAATTAACCGAACTATTTTAAAACATGACTCTTTTTCATTTTTATTTTTTTCCTAGCAAGACAATCTATTTTCCTTTTCTATTTTTGAAAAAGACAAAATAATGATTTTTTTTTCATTTTCAACAAACAATAAAACAATCTATTTTACCGGAAAAAAAATAATAATAAAAGACTATTTTTTCTATATTTTTTAGTAAAACAAAATAAAATATTTTCCTCTTTTTTTTCAAAATTTCGGCAGAGTTTCGCCAGTAATTGGTCATTGATTTTTTTAAAATAATCAATTAACTCCCTAACTGATATATTCTTTTTCCCTTTTTTTTTCTTCAATTTTCCAACATTCCCGAGATTCAGAAACCGGTCAACATGCAAGTTCGAAACAAATATATGTACAGAGCAAGTAGGATGCATCAGAATGGTCTTTTCATTTCAGGTTGCTAGTCCTAGACGGACCCAACCCCTGTGTTGAGTCCCCTAAGTCAAATGCAACGTGATGCAAATAAGCGTTCCTACTAGGGATCCGGCATGAAGTCACGTTATTCTATATTCAAAACCTGGGTCAGTGTACTAGACTGTGTACCCGAGCGGACAACTCGAGTCGAGGAGGGGGCAACTTACCGGGAACCAAAAGGCCATCCGGCTTCGTAACTTGTCCGACCTCTTTCTTATTTCAGGGTATAACACTAACAGAATAGGGAGTCTCAACCAGTAAGCACATCCCCGGAGGTGAAGAGAGAAGGGTTCGGCACAGTTTATATATATAGTCAAATAATATCAAAGCGGTAAAAGCAGCATTTAGCACATTAGGCTCAAACATGTAAAAATCAGATAAAGCCAAATATAACAATTTATCTAAGCTCAAATTTCTAACCCTGAACCAGTGGTTCTGGGCTTCATGCCGCGTTTTCCCCAGCAGAGTCGCCAGAGCTGTCACACCTCTTTTTTCCGCCCTCGCGGGGGTATAGGAGTTTTTTCCAATTAAAGGACAGTCGAAACGGGATTTATTTCTTTATTTCAGAGTCGCCACTTGGGAGATTTAGGGTGTCCCAAGTCACCTATTTTAATCCCGAATCGAGGAAAAGAATGACTCTGTATTACAGTCTGCGCACCAGAAATCCGGATAAGGAATTCTGTTAACCCGGGAGAAGGTGTTAGGCATTCCCGAGTTCCGTGGTTCTAGCACGGTCGCTTAACTGTTATATTCGGCTTGATTATCTAATATAATACGTATTATAAACTTATGTGCAAATTTTATCCCTTAGCCGCTTTTATTATTCTTTTTATTTATTGTTATTATTTTACGAAAAATTGCAACATTGTGAAAACGTATTTCAAATCACGTCGCAATCAATTGCACCCGTGGTTATCGACACATTTCGACTCCGTTGAGATTTAGATTTGGGTTACATAAATGCACACCCGTATTTAAGGAAATAACATTATTAAATACGCGCCTAGAGCGACTAGCGTGTCATTATTTTGGGTAGGGCCGTGAAATTTGCTAAAACGGCTCCTCCCTAATTCTAAGCAATTAACTGTACATTTATTGAGGGCCCCGAAATCTATACATTTCATTAAGCGAGGCTCATCTCATTTATTTTAAATGGACAAATCTTAAAGCGACTACATTTTTTCTATAAAAATTAGTCTCTAAAATAAAGAAAGAAAAATCCTAATTAATTACTAGCTTTTATTATTTTAAGAAAACATGACATGCTAATTGCTTTGGTTAATACAAATATTGATGAAAAAAGGAATTTTACTCTTAATTTCGAAATTATAAATAAAATAAAAATTCAACAACTAATATTCAAAATAAACAAATATAGCTAGATTAAAACTCAGCATTGTTATTTTTTTTAAAAAAATATTATTGAGATTAATTATTCACAATCATTTGAAACTAGATTTAACCATAATTACTAAAGCTTATTAGAAAGTTTATTAGACTTAAACGTTCTTCTAATCTTGCTTAAGCTCAAGTCATGCCTTAATGCCTAATTTACGATGTTTAATTTAAATTCGTGTTTTAGCTAAATTTAGCTACTTGTTCATGATCAACCTATAATCTTGAAGCCTTCATAACTAGTGAATTAACCTGTTTTGCCGAACTGATTTATTACAGACTAACTTATGATATTATTTTCTTATTCCAGCTATTATTTAGTAATTCATGAAATAGCTTAAATACAATCAACAAAAGAAACAAAGAAAAAAAACGAAATTAAAACTTCAAATTTTCATTCTTCATATGTATTCATGCTTCATATTTCGGATTACAATAACCAGCTTTTCAGTTGTGTACCTGATATTGGAAGCAAAAGAAAATGAATATGAGAATCAGCAGCAGCAGTAAAATCAGTACAACACAGCAACAATAGCCCAGCAACAGTAACAACCCAGTAATAGACCGGTGGAGTAGTAATCCCAAAAAAAACAAAAGCTTCCAGCTTTGATGAAACAACAATTAATTCTGATTTCAAACAACAAAAGAAAGCAGAATATTTTTTTTTTTTTTGAAAGTTTAAATATTTTTCGGAATTTTCTCTCTTAAATGTTCAGCCCTTTTCTCTCTCTTATTTTTTCTTTCAGATTCGTTTCTCTTATCTGTGTATTTTTCTCTGTTTCTGTGTGTGTTTTTTTGTCTATCTCTTTTTTTTCTCATAAATATGATTTCAAGACTTCATATATATAATCTCATCCCATAAATCTTTCAATTAATTTAAATCAATACTTTTTCTCTACCCAACCCATTATCTTTCCACTCATCCCCATTACATTAAATAAACATATCACACCACCCCATTATATTTTGTCCCCCATGCTTTATTTAAAATAATGCAAGATTCCCCTTTAATTTAAATCTTGTCCCCCCTTTATATTAAATAATCATATCACAACCCACCCCATTTCATTTTGTCCCCCATGCTTCAAATAAACAATTTCAAAATGTACAATTCCTAAACTACCCCTTCCGACCTTACTGAAATTACCAAACTACCCCTGAACGTATTACAAATTTACCAAACTACCCATCAGCTATAACACATCAATTAATCAAACTTAACCAAAATATAGACAATATGATCAATTTCTAACAATGTTCAAACAACAATATGAACACGGATGAACATCATAACAACAATATCACATGAACACGATTTTAACAACATTTCAACAACAAATCACATGAACACAAATTGAACAACAAAGAACAACTAAAATTTGATTGAACAATATTTTAGCAACAAACAATCCTATTTTCGGATTCAACAACAACAACAAACAAAGTATGAAGATTTCTAAATTCAATCATATTGAACTTAAAATCAACTCTAACAACATTACAACAAACAATTCTTATATTAAACTTTAAACAAGATTATGAGAACAATTCAAGCAATAATCATAAATGGTAAACAAGAAATCAAACTATACAAAATTCGGATTCAAGATCATCCAAACAAATTATGAACATGAATGAAAATATTCAATAACAATAACAAACAAACTTTGTTCAAACTTCGAATTAGACTTAAACAAAACAAATAAACATATTCAAATTACTAATCTTCAAATAATCAATTAATCTTTCTTAAATTAAATCCAACCAAAAATATAACAAAGATATATGATCCAAAATTAAAAAGCAAAACATAACTTCACATTAAATTACTAAATTAAAAACGAACTTCAAACAAAGATGAACATGAATTAAATCTATTTTTAAACAACAAAACACGACGGACTTAAGCTTGAACTTAACAATATTAACAATTTCCGGAAAATACATAAAATACATGAAACAAATTGAAGAAACAATTAATTAAACTTCAATTTGTATCTAACTAATATTAAACTAACAAATATTCATTTAAACAATAATACAAACATGAAATAAACATGAAAACAACTAATTAAACTTCTATTTTGAAATCTGAAAATTAATTTTAACAAAGCACATGAACATGAACAAACTAGAAAAAATGATTTCAACGATAAACAACGAACAAAACAAGAATCAAATATTTAACGATTTTAACTTTTAGAAATATAAAAACGAAATATGGACAAAATAAAACTCAAAAACAACTAACCGGAGATGAATCAACGAAGAACTTTGATTGTAAACAAATCTGTCCGAGCCTCGACCAAAGCTCGAACAAATGACGACGAAGACGACCACGAACGGACGACCAAAGAAGGTGGTCGTTTGGCATCGTTTAAAAATGAAACAATGGCAGTCCGTCACAAGCAAAAGGCAGCAGCAGGCTGATCGACGCAGCTGGAAGGAAGCAGCAACGATATGGCTGAAGAAGAAGCAGCGTGAAGCAGCAGCACGAAGAGAAAAGACGCAGCAACAGCTGCTCGGCAACGCCGTAATGCCGTAGCAAACGCAGCCATGGGTGGTCGGAGAAGATGGAGTTCGTTGGAGCTTCTGGTCGTCGACTTTAGAGCTGGATGTCGACGAAAACTGGTGGTCGTCCGGCTGTGTTGACGACAAGGAATGCAGCAGCAGTGGTGGAGCGACGTTTGGTCAGGGAATATAAAGCAAAAGCAATGTCCGCCATGGACGAGCTTGATGAAGAAGATGAGACAGCATCCATGGCTGCTCGGAGGCAACGACGAGGTGTGTATGTGTGTGCGTGGTGAAGGCATGAGAGAGGGGCAGCCATGGTTGGAAGGTTTGAAGCTTTGGGGAAGATGAAGAGAAAGGAGGGGGGCGGATTGGTTAGTATAGTTTTAGGGTTTTCTCCTTCTTTTTTTTGTTTTGTTTTTGTTTTGTAAAATGTAAGATAATAGGATGTTGGGTTATGGACTGGGTCGACCCAGTTCGAAATGGACGGGGTCGTTTGGGAAGATTGGGTATTTTTGGGCCTATGGCTTGAAATCGAAGAAGAGGCCCAATTCCGACTTTCTTTACATTTTCGCTCTTTTTTTCTTCTTTTATTTTTCTAAAACTAAATTATAATAATACTTAAACTATTATTAAGAACTAAATTAAGTTATAAAAGCGCAAATTAACTCCCAATTACAATTAACGCACAATTAAGTATTAATTAAGCATAAAATCGTATATTTGGACATTAAATGCTAGAAATGCAAACAATGCCTATTTTGTAATTTTTAATTTTTGTAAAACAAATTTAATTACTAACAATTGTAGAATTAAATCCTACATGCAAAATGCGACATATTTTTGTATTTTTTGTTAATTTAACAAATAAACACGCACAGACAAATGCCAATAATTATTCAAAATATAACAAAATATCACAAAATTGCACACCAAAGAAAAATCATTTTATTTTTGAATTTTTTGGGAGTAATTCTCATATAGGGCAGAAATCACGTGCTTACAGAAAGCACAATACCCAGGCCTGTGAACGTTAACGTAATCTTCCCCCGCTAGAATCATCTCTACATGGGTGGGAATACCGTACTTTATGCGGAGGGTGTCAAGGTGAACCTTCTTCGTCTCAGAAAGTATGGGGTTCGGAGTAAGGGGCGGATATTTGAGGAAATCACTCCAGGATAGGGGATGCCTCAGTAGTAGCACCTCCACCATAAGAGGGCTATCACCCTCTTCTACCTCTACCTCCCCGCTGCCGAAAAGAGGCGTTGTGATTGACGGGGCGGCTTCAAGCACCTCCTCATTGGCATGATGAGACCTTTGCATAGTTTTGTGTATAGGAGTGGCTACACAAAAAGGGAGTGAAAAAGAAGAAAACTTCTGGCAAGGAATGAAAGCGGGGACAAGAAGGTGTAAGAGCAAATGAAGAAGACTGAGAGGTTATCAAGAGGGAGTGGCTAAAGTTTTTCAAAAAATCGAACCTTTCATCTATTTATAGGGTTCTATGGCGCTAGAATCAAGGCGACATGCTTCAAATTAGCGCAAGAATCAAAGCGCTAAACCGTCAATCCTTGCCTCGAAAATCCGCGTAATGATGATGCACGTAAAGTTGACATCACCCCCCGGGTGGCGTGTACTCTTCGGTGCTCTGCCGAACATGATAGCCACCTGCCATGTCGCAACATCCCAACGGGTCAAATTCCTCCCAAGGAAGGCATAGAGTCCACCTGCGTATGGGCCCGAATTTGATCGACCACGACCTACAGCGAGCACGACAAATGACCGAGTACCTGTGAGTCGACGCCCAGAGAGATACGACCTTGTAGTAAAAGAAGAGACAACATGACCTCGACAGTAGAATCAGCCCATTAGGAGACCTAGACAATATTCCTTAGATAATTCTTTACTTGTCGATTCCGTGTTTGGAAGAAACTCCTCAGTATATAAGAAGGCAGAAAGCCTTGTAAAAAGGTGGGACTTTATAAAAACTCACCAGTCTTGAATGAAAAGAATATTGACAACTCACTTCTCTCTATTATTATCATCCTAGATTTTATTATCTTCAGCTACGATTTACCCCTTCATCTTTGATTGATTTGTCCAAAAAGAGTTTAACATCTTTTGAGTCAAACAACTAGAAAGTCAAATTTATCTATCGAAAAGTACATCTATCTATAGATATTTTTTGTTTTATTTTTCTCTTTAGCTTTAATATTTCTTTAACTTTTATAGTTTAAATTATGGGATATGACAAGCTGAATTTTAACAAATTAAATAGATTTACCTCCATGTTATAACCCGGTGCCAAAATTTTGATAAGGTGAGTTGCATTTTTTGAAGTGTATTACTCCCTCTGTTTCAAATTAGATACTTTTTTTGTCTATTCCTAAATAAGTGATACATTTCTAAATTTAGAAATAATTCAAACTCTTCATTTTACCCAATTTACGCTTAATGAGAAGCCTTTATAACCACACAAATGTCATGCCCCACAACACTTTTACTCCTTAAGCTTTTATGACTACAAGTTTCAAAAATCTTTTTTTTTTCTTGAACTCCGTGCCGAGTCAAACTAACTGTTGGGGTTTTAAGTATATTAATACTTAAAAGAGGGTGAATGGGAAATGGAGGGAAAATGAAATATTTGAGTTTCATTTGAGATTCCCTCCTTGATGAAGGAACATTGTCCCATATTGGAAGAGAAAGATATTTTCAATGGGTATATAAGCAATTGCTCTTCTTCTAGCTCTTAAAGAGTTAAAAAGAAGGCAAGCCTCGCGCCGTCGTCGTCATTGCTCGGTTCGGCTTCGGCTTCGGATTTGGTTTTGGTCAAATGATTGATTGATTAATTTTTTTGGACTAAATTTGTTAAATATCCATTTTATTAACAAAATATTAATATTAATATTAAATCCAAGAATATCAATATTAAAATCCAACCGTTTCCAATTTTTCGTTTTTTGTTTTGTAACAGAAAATTAACTACCCTCTTCAATTTTTCCTCTTTATAATGATTGATTGATTGATTAATTATTTGGACCAAATTTGTTAAATATCCATTTTAATAACAAAATATTAATATTAAATCCAAGAATATTAATATTAAAATCCAACCGTTTCCAATTTTTCGTTTTTTGTTTTATGATAGAAAATTAACTACCCTCTTCAATTTTTCCTCTTTATTGTTGAGTAAATAGCCATTTATGTTATGACATTTATGCTATGGCCGTTTTGCATAAATAGCCATGCCATTCTGAAGAGTTGCACCTCTTCAGATTTCAGCCCAACATTGGCTATAAATACAAGTCTATTCTATCAGAATTTCCATACCATCCCCCACATGAATGGAGAATGGCTATATCACGAAAATATGCATGAAAAACTGTGTGATTCGCAAGCAAGGATTAATTGCATCTGGATAAGTAGGTTTCCCTTTGAACTTTCCGTAGTGAACTTATGTCGGATATACTCGATCAATCGGTAGATTTGATATCTTTGAACCGTCGAACTTTGGTGTATACCTAGACAACCATAATTCACACAACCAACTCTTAACCGTCTTTGGTTCTCACTGTTGTGTTCGTTTCAGCCATGAACACCGCCTGGTTTCATAAGTGCATAGAGAACTGGTCTTGTAAAATTCTCTTTGAAGCGGCTAACACTTCACACTTACATAGGTGAATCCTAAATGTGTCATCCCATATATACACTATTTGATATACCCCGTATCAAATTTAGAAATCATTCAAAAGCCTTAATGCTTTATCCTTGGTACTGAACATTGTCTTATCACGAGAATCAGTTGTGCTTTATCCACTCGTGGACTTGGACTTAGTTGATCCGGTAATCCAATTTGCATCACAATATCCCTCAATGACAGCATGATATTTACTGTAGTGCAAAGCAAAGTCCTGGGTATGTTCTAAATATCCCAAAACTCGTTTCATTGACATCCAATGAGATTGACCTGGATTGCTCGTGTATCGACTCAATTTACTTATAACACAAGCTATATCTGGTCGTGTACAATTCATGATGTACATTAAGCATCCCAACACACGAGCATAATCCAATTGTGATATGTTTTGGCCTTTGTTCTTTGCTAATGCAAGATTCACGTCAATTGGAGTCTTTGCAACTTTAAAGCCCAAGTGCTTGAATTTTTCAAATATTGTCTTAATATAATGAGATTGTGACACTGCCTAACCTTGAGAATTCTTATGGATCTTAATTCCCAGAATTAAATCAGCAACTCCCAAGTCTTTCATATCAAACTTACCAATTAGCATACATTTAGTCGCATATATGTTGGCAATGTCATTACTCATTATCAGCATATCATCCACATATAAGCAAATAATGACTATGTGATCTAGAACATTTTTAATGTACACATATTTATCACATTCATTTATCTTAAAACCATTTGACAACATTGTTTGGTCAAATTTCGCATGCCATTGTTTGGGTGCTTGTTTTAGTCCGTAAAGGGACTTAACAAGTCTACAGACCTTCTTTTCTTTACCTGGAACCACAAACCCTTCAAGTTGTTCCATGTAGATTTCTTCCTCCAAATATCCATTCAAAAAGGCCGTCTTAACGTCCATTTGATGAATTTCAAGACCACACACTGCAGCTAGTGCTACTAACATCCGTTTGGACGTAATTCTTGTAACTGGAGAGTATATATCAAAGTAATCAAGACCTTCTCGTTGTCTATACTCTTTGACTACAAGTCTTGCCTTAAATTTATCAATAATGCCATCATCTTTCATTTTTCTCTTAAAGATCCATTTAGAACCCAAGGTTTGTTTCTAGGAGGAAGATCAACCAATTCCCATGTATGGTTGTTCAATATAGATTCTATTTCACTATTGACTGCCTCTTTCCAAAATAATGATTCCGAAGAAGACATAGCTTCTTTAAATGTTCTAGGCTCATTTTCCAATAAGAAAGTCACAAAATTTGGTCTAAATGAAGTACATGTTCTTTGACGTTTGCTACATCTTGGATCCTCTTGATTAAATATACTTTCTTTTGTTTCTTCCCGAGGTCGTTTAGATCCTTCACTAATCGACTCATATTCCTTTTTATAGAGATATATATTTTCAAAGAACTCAGCATTATCTGATTCTATAACTGTATTATTATGAATGTCGGGATTTTCTGATTTATGAACCAGAAATCGATATGCTTTACTATTGGTCGCATATCCTATGAAACACACAATCAACGGTTTTTGGTCTTATTTTTACCCTTTTGGGTTTAGGAACTTGCACTTTTGCCAAACACCCCACACTTTAAAATAATTCAAGTTGGACTTCTTCCTTTCCATTTTTCATATGGAATGGATTGTGTTTTGCTATGGGGTACTCGATTTAGTATTCGGTTAGCCGTAAGAACGGCTTCCCCCCACAAGTTCTGTGGCAAACCAGAACTTATCAACAATGCGTTCATCACCTCCTTTAATGAACAATTCTTTCTTTCCGCAATCTCATTGGATTGGGTAGTTTAAGGGGCCGTTGTTTGATGAATAATTTCATATTCTAAACATATTTATTCAAAAGGAGATTCATATTCACCACCCCTATCACTTATTATCATTTTGATTTTCTTGTTAAGTTGCGTTTCAACTTCATCTTTGTATTGCTTGAATGCGTCTATTGCTTCATCTTTACTATTAAGCAAGTAAACATAGCAATATCGAGTATTATCGTCAATAAAAGTTATGAAATACTTCTTTCCACCGCGAGATGGTATTGACTTCATATCGCAAATATCTGTGTGAATTAAATCTAAAGGATCTGAATTCCTTTCAATTGACTTATAACGATGTTTAACATACTTAGATTCCACACATATTTGACATTTTAATTTGTCGCATTCAAACTTAGGCAATACTTCCAAGTTAATCATTTTCCACAAGGTTTTAGAATTGATATGACCCAAACGTATATGCCATAATTTATTTGACACAAGTAAGTAAGACGAAGCTGAAATTTTATTATTATTCTCAACAACCATTACATTCAGCTTGAAAAGGCCTTCAGTGAGGTAACCTTTTCCTATAAACATTTCATTCTTACTTATTACAACCTTATCGGATGCAAAAATACACTTAAAACCGTTCTTAACAAGAAGTCTATCAGAGACTAAATTCTTCCTAATCTCGGGAACATGAAGGACGTTGTTCAAAGTCACCACCTTGCCAGAAGTCATCTTCAGAAAGATCTTCCCACATCCTTCAATCTTGGCAGTTGCAGCATTACCCATAGAAAGAGTTTCTTCGGGTCCAACAGGAGCATATGTTGCAAAGGCTTCCCTAACAACACAGACATGGCGAGTGGCTCCAGAATCAATCCACCACTCCTTAGGATTTCCCACCATGGCACACAAGTTATCAACATCTTTATGCTTTTCAACCATGTTTGCTTGACCCTTCTTCTTGTCTTTCTTCGGAGCACGATACTTCGTAGATTTATGCCTAGCTTTTCCACAGTTGTAGCAATTTCTGTTGAACCACTTTTTGCTTGGGTTGCTTTTCGGTCCAGAAGCCTGCTTCCTCTTTCTCTTATTTTGAGAAGTATCCTCAACAATGTTTGCTCCCATTATTGTTGAGTTTCCACGACCTCTCTTTTCAGCAGCTTTGTTGTCCTCTTCGATTCTCAATTGAATAATGAGATCTTCAAGGGACATCTCCTTGCGTTTGTGTTTTAAGTAGTTTTTGAAGTCCTTCCACAAAGGAGGCAACTTCTCAATCATCGCTACTACTTGGAATGCTTCATTGATGACAAGACCTTCAATGAAAATTCTGTTAGTAAAAATACTAAGATTACTACTTTCAACATCAGTATTAATTTGATTTATACATTCAGCAAGGAGATCGTGAATAATCACTTGCAATTCCTGGACTTGGGTAATAACAGGCTTGCTATCTACCATTTTGTAGTCCAAAAACTTGGCGGCAACGAATTTCTTCAACCCGTCATCTTCAGTTTTGTATTTCTTTTCAAGCACTGTCCACAATTTTTGACGTCTCCACGCCACTGTAGACATTATACAAATCGTCCTCCAGTACGCTAAGAACATAATTCTTGCATAGAAAATCAGAATGCTTCCACGCCTCAACCACGAGAAAGCGTTTATTCTCTGGAGTTTCATCGGGCAGAACAGGAACATCTTCCTTGATGAACTTCTGCAGACTTAAAGTAGTCAAGTAGAAGAATATCTTCTGCTGCCACAACTTGAAATCTAACCCGGAAAAATTTTCGGGTTTCTCCGCCGGTGCCAACGCCGGTGTTCGGCTTGTTGATGTATTGACAGTCACTATTGGAACAGCCTGGTTCCCGTTATCATTAGTCATTTCTGTAAAAGAATGACACAAGCAAACGTTAAAATCACGTAGATTTTAATTTCCAACGGAGTAAAAAATCACAAAGGTTTTAAACTCCAAAACAGTGAATTTAACACAAATACATAATACAAATTAAATTCCTTAAGGAAACACTGTGAATTCAGTGGGCTCGGATTAACTTTTGTTTCATTTATATTTCTGTTTATGTTATTTTATTTTTTCTAGAATTATTTTATAAATACAATTTACTAACACTAACTCATCTAAATTGAAACGGAGGGAGTAAACTCTATATCGTTTAGACAATATTTGGTTGAAGTCAAAACAAGAATCACCCCATATAATTTCCTTTAATTGTTTTAGGGAAATTTTCATAAAATTCTATCTTTTAGTAATAATTAGCCATCTATAGATACCATTTGCTATATTATGGATTATAGATACCTTTTATGTGGTTATAAGATGTATTTGATATATTTAAGCTATTGTATTCATGAATACAATAGCAAAAATAGGCGTGAATCAGGGAAGTCCAACTAATCAATTGTTGTATTCGAGTGTATTCGACTGTATTCGACTTTATTCACGGCGTGAAATAGGGGATTACACTATTTTTAAAACGGAAAGTGAATCAATTAACATAATAGACTTCTAATATAACTCAACAAACTCAATTATAACACACAAATTTTGTATTTTCAGTTATAAAAAAGATTCTCAATCGAAAAATACCCAAAAAACATAACAATCTTTAGAGAAATTATATAATACATTTGAATACATAAATTATATTAATTAAAGAAACATATGAATACATTCATGGCATATAGCTAGAGAGTGAATACAATGAAATACCTAGAATACAAGGGGATACATTGAAATACAATGAAAAAAAAGACAGTGAATATAATGAAATACATGGAATACAGCGAAATACATTGAATTACAATGAAAAAAAGACAATGAATACAAGAAAATATATGAAAATACATTGAAATATATTAATAGAAAATCAAGTTGCTCAGCCCCAAACTTCGCCGTCTTTGTTCAAGAACAAACCCTAATTTCCGGTGAATTTGTCGGAGGTATGCCGGAGGTAAAGAACTCCGGCGCGGGAAGAGAGCTATCCCGCGAGAAGGCATAGCCGAGAGAAGGGGAAACAACAACAACATCTACACAACAACCTAGGCCAGCATCTCTTCGTCTTCTTCGTCGTCTTCTTCTTCTTCTTCTTCTTCTTCTTCTTCTTCTTCTTCTTCTTCTTCTTCTTCTTCTTCTTCTTCTTCTTCTTCTTCTTCTTCTTCTTCTTCTTCTTCTTCTTCTTCTTCTTCTTCTTCTTCTTCTTCTGTTCTTCCAAAACCAAATACAAACACAAATTATCTTCCAAAACAAAAATTAAGCCAAACCTGGAATATTTTCTAATCCGAATGCCATAGAGCCACTTTAATGGAAGAAATTGCTGGATGAATTGTACTAACATTATCACTAAAAACAGCTAATTTGGGTACTTCATTATCTGCATTACTGCATCAATTCGGTGCAAGAATTGATCGGAATGAAAAGAAAATAGTGTGGGTGAGAGGAATTTTAAGATTGAGCATCGTGTTTTCAGGGAATGGGGAAAAGAATGAGATGTATCAAAATAGAGAGAGAAAGAAAATAGTGTAACTGAATAGTGTATTTAGTGGCTTAGAGCTAGGACATAATCAAAATTAAATATTTTGCTATAAACCTTAAAAAGTATCTATAGAATATAATTTTTTTAAAAGATATTTATTTAAAATAAATAATGTGTTAACCTTGCTATAGGGGTAAAAATTCCATTATTGTTTTATGCAGCGTTAATCCGAATTAAGCTGATATGGAACACGAGAAACAGAAAAAAAAATTACAAATTTTATTATTATAATTTCCTCATAACTAACCTGTTCAAACTTGACCCTATTGGTGGAAGCATGATATCGACTTGTTCTAGAATATTCGCAGGTAGCCTTCTCGTAGTCAAACCTACACATACTACACTAGTTTTCTCTGTAGCTCGAACACTCTCGCCTTGTCTCTCCGCTTCTCGCTTTCAGGTTCGCGCTATGGCTGACTCTGCTACTCCCTTCAAAAAAGTTCAGATTCAAAGGGATGATACTGTAAGTATTTTTTTCATTTTCATTTTTCTACTTGCCTCACTTTCAATCGTAAAATGACAGATTGCTATTTGCGTCGCTTGTCCTTAATTACTCTAGGATTGAGGTGTAGTTGATTGTTGATTGATAATATTTCAATTTTCCTTACCCGGAGGGTGGAAGGGAGAAGAAATTAGAGGACTCGGAATAAAATTTTTGAATTAGATTAATGGGAGAGCCTGATATAGAGTAGTGTGCAAATTTCATTGAGAATTGATTTTGATGAGAAATTTGTTGTAACGAGCAAATTTTAGCTTAGGGCTTGCTGATTAGATTCTGAAAGATGGAAGAACTAGCATTTTGCTTGTTTAGTGTTTGGATAATTATTGGTTCTGATTAAAAAGTGCTCATCTGAAATAGACTTGAATAGGCGCCGATTTAATACATATTACCTGTTGCAACTAATTTGGGATTGAGGCATAGTTAAATGGTTGATCATCTGGCAACCAAGGGTGTAGCCTAGTCGTTAATGAAGTGGGAGGAGAATCATCATTAGGTCTCAGGGTTCAAATTCCAACGAAGGCAAAAAACAAAACACTAGGTGATTTCTTCCCATCTGCTCAGACCTTGGTGGGTAGAGTTAGCTGGTACTTGTGCTGGTGGGAGATAGCAGGTACCCGGTGGATTTAGTCGCGATGAGCACAAGTTGGCCATGACACCATAGTTATTAAGAATAAAAGAGCTTATCTGTGTATGATATTCGAGATGTCCTTTTGTTCTGATTCATTTGAGTGATCTTATCATGCAGACATTTGATGCATATGTAATTGGAAAGGATGATGCCCCTGGAATCGTTGTGCTTCAGGAGTGGTGGGGTGTTGATTTTGAGATTAAAAACCATGCTCAGAAAATTTCTCAGTTTGATTCTGGTTACAAAGCACTTATCCCTGAGTAAGACTCTTTTTCTCACACATGAACTTTCAATTGATGAATGTCATATCACGGTATAGCTGATGATGTAATTTTTTCCCTTTTTTCTTTTTTTATGCGATTTCAGTTTGTACCGTGGAAAAGTTGGGTTAGATGTCGCAGAAGCACAACATCTGATGGATGGTCTTGATTGGCGAGGGGCTGTCAAAGATATTCAGGCTTCAGTTAACTGGCTTAAGTCAAACGGTTCCAACAAGGTACTTGGTGTTTATTCTACAGTCAATGTTGTCAACTAAGATGGTCTGACATGAAGCTATTGGTTCATGCACCTGTTTAATTTCTCAGATATCGAGAGCTGTTGATGTTTTAGAGTGTAAAGGTTGACTAATTAGATAGACACCATTTAGAGACAGGAATATTGCCTGGAGTAGCTGGACTATAAGTTTAAAGTTGCGTCTGTGCGTGTTGTTGATAATTCTTTTTTGATACAGGATAGTAGTTCTCCTTTATTCTACATGGTTGAAGTTCACAATTGCTCTCTTTTTATAAATAGTAGCTAGCTATGCGTTGGCAACTTATCTGATTGCACCTTCAATTGGAATTTTGTCAAAAAAATAATAAGGAAATAAGTATCGTTAATTGATATGATTTGATGTCAGTACACACAGGTTCTGCCAGTGTAATCCTCAACTAATTCTTATGTTTAAAATCTTCTCCTTATTCCACTGCCTCTTAATCCTTGAACATTAACAAGGAAACAACCTATAGTTACTTAAAAGCAAAGAAGACATGGCTTATTTGACCATATATTTAGGTGTTTGCCTGTGAAACTTAATATCAAATGTTTCTAGGTAAGCAGTTTAGTTCTTCTGCAACATAGTTTGAACGCCTCTATACTTTGGATTATTGAGTTCTATGTACTCTTCGTCCGAAGTGAATTGTGTCATTCCTTTTGATCTTTCTCAAGGTAATTCGAATATTTTCTGGGGATATTTTATAATTTGTCCTCCATTTCCGTTTGGTGAATGAAGCTTAGAATTACATACAACCTATTTTACTCTCTACACCTTTAATCCTAAATTATGCCTACCAAATATCAAATGGCAGTAAGACTTTGCTTCCTTACTATATTAGAAAGAGCATACCTTATAAAGAAACTCGCCAAATTGATTAATTCTCACTGAGGAATCAATCTGAGTTGGGAGCTTGAAGGAGGAGTCTGCCAAGTAACCGCTGAAACCTTTCCTTGTTTATTTTCAATGAAAACCACCGATATTATTACCTCTCTTTCGCAAGCTTCCATTTTCATGTTTAACCCTTGTTTCTCTCATACCATCTCTCTCTCTCTCTCAAGCATGCCAATCCCTCTCTTCTAGTTTTTCTTGTGCTCTCCTACCCTAGAATAGGCTGAATGACCCTCCTTCAGTGACAATCTTCAAAAAGTCTAGTTGCTTGCTAAGTGTCAATTGGTTGCTAATTGACAACATATTAAACTGCTAGAATGAATTCAACAAGGAATTCCTAGTAAGCACGAGTCATTAGCTCCATTGACTACGTCCCTGCCCTTTGTACACACCGCCGTTTCTTTAGAAAGAAAAATGCTAGAATGAAATATTTCAAAGTTAGTCCACTGATTTCGTCCCTGCATAATAGCATAAGTGGATTTTAAGAGAAATATGAACTTAAATTATACGTTTAGTGTAAGTGGTGCTTTATTTTTTCCTAAACCGGTTTACCATCATCTTTGATGATGAGTAACATGGTCAGCTTAGACCTCCATCTTCAACCATGTATTAGCTTTTGTTAGATGATAAAGTGAGGCAATCTTCTAGTGGCGTCTTTCAGGAAGGACCGAGAGTCTTTGGCACATAAACTGACCTTTTTCCTTATTATATTCTGTTCTTTCCTGAAATCTGCACATACCCAAAATGTTTGCCAAATGATGCACTGGTTTGCCAAATCATGCGATGAATTTAATCATGATATGTTGTAAACCCTTTCTTGTGTTTCCTGAGGCTTTTCTTAAGTTCTTAAGCATACTTTGTCTTGTTGGTTTTCATTGAACTGCTTACTCTATGGCGTGCGTTGTGTGGAATTCATCAAGTGGTGCTTCTAATTCTTTTACCTGATAATACATTTGGAGTGTTCTGTAGATTAGTAGAGTTATCAACATTTTTTATCTGTTTTTTATATGTGAGTGCTTATGATTAACAAATATGTGGTATTAGGTTGGTGTTACTGGATACTGCATGGGTGGTGCTCTTGCCATTGCAAGTTCTGTTCTGGTCCCAGGTGTCGATGCAGTTGTAGCCTTCTATGGAGTTCCTTCACCAGAACTTGCTGATCCTGTTAATGCTAAGGCACCTGTGCAGGCACATTTTGGTGAAGATGATGGTTTAGTTGGATTTTCAGATGTAAAGGTATATCCAACTAAAAAGATTTTCTTCTTTAAAGCTTACTGAGGTTGTTGGCTTGTTGCTTTTTTGGCTTCTATTATCTGCATGATCCTTTTTTCATGTCATGATCATGAAGCATTATTTTACTGTATCGTAGTGAATTTTGAACAATGAGTTTCTTTCTTCAACTATTTACTAATTTAGTCTATCCTGCTTTCCATTGCGTTTACCATGGTGCATGGTTACTGCAACTAGTTGTGGGATATTGGGAGGGGTTGGCGGCTAAAGGCATGCTTGTCTATCATTACTCATGTTATTGCACCACTATGTTGATACATGCATCTATACGAGTATTATGGCCTTTGTTCTATTATCAACAGAGAGTTGTGAGTTGCTTTTGATTTCAAATAGGTTCTCCAAGACCCACAAAAAAAAAAAGAGGGTTTAAGAAAGAACAAAACAGGAAACTTAAACGAGGTTCAAGTATATCAGATTAATTTCTTTTGGGTTTAAAGAATATTGTGTAGCCTCATTGATTGATGTAAAAAAGGAATGATATGAAAAATTGGAGAACACATAAGAAAAGGAACGATATGAAAAATCGAAGAACACACAAACAAATTTGAAGGTTTCCTTCCTGAGGTAGTTCTTAGATAGCTAGAGCAATGAGCTCTTGAGCCTGAGTACATTTGTGTTGCATTATTAGGGTTATTCTGGTTTTAACTCGAGGATGTTATCTACTGTATGTTAGCTGGTCCCTGAATGTGGTATTGACCATCTTAAGCTGAACACTTAATCTTTCCTCGTTTAATGAAGATATGTAATTTGGACAGACAAGTATACATACGTTCATGTGATTGCGAATACAGTTTATGAATTTAACTTATCATTGATATGATTTCTAGACTGGGAAAGCTCTAGAGGAAAAACTGAAGGCATCAGGAGTTCCAAATGAGGTTTACTTCTATCCACAGACTGGACATGCATTCATGAACAAGTCGCCGGAGGGTGTTGAGAGGAGGAAGAAAATGGGGATGCCTGATGTAGAAGATGCTGCTGTCGAGCAAGCTTGGACCCGCTTCCGCTCATGGATGAGTCGCTTCTTGTCCACCTAATCTGTGGTACCTGTTTTCTGATTCTATAGTAGTTTGTGTCTTGACAATAATTTGATGTGTCTTGATGCTCCAGAATGTTTCCTGGAAGCTTGCTTTTGGAACTCGGTTCCTACGGTTCACATATAAAGTGTTGTGAAGATCGGATATACGTGTTGTCTATAGGGATCTTTGGAGTATTCGAAATTAGTGCACTTTATGATCGGATATACGTGTTGTCTATAGGGACCTTTGGAGTATTCCATATTAGTGCACTTTGTTATTCTGACCAGGAAAACAAAGTATTGTGCACTGAAAAATAAGCTCGGTTTCTCATTGTCCTTGTAGTTGGTAATACTTGGTATGTCAAGTGTATGTAGAATAACCATCGTTGTCGAGCTAGCCCACTCTTTCTCCATCTCCGTTTCTCTCCTTGTGGTTCATTTTTTCAAGTCAACTTTATATGAAGACCGAGACATTCCGTGTATTATAGGCTAGGTGGTGGTACATTGAAAGGACAGTCGAATCAATTGTAAGTTAATTCATAAAATAGAATAGTGGCTGAATACATACATAATTAGAGACTACAGTTGCTTTTTGGCTTTAGACAGACGTTCCAATACTTCATTTTAACACTATATCCGAAAACCACAACCGAATTAAGTCGAATTAATGGAACTTGTTGCCTAATGGAAGAGCTAAACAAAAATCAATTTGCTGCAAAGTTTAGTGGTCATACACGGCAGCGCCGCAGCATTGATATTGCAGAAGTTTCTGCTGCTTAGTGGAGAAAACTAATTGGTGGCAGGGTAAGTATACATTATTGGAAGAGTGTATCTTATTGGGAGCAGAAGCGTGTTTGAGTCGATTGGTGTGTACAATACAGACATTTTTCTTAACTCTAGGAAAATCATATAATTGGAAATTTTGTTACTTCTTGGAGCGATTTTAAAGGAGGATGAGTACTGCATTTGTAGTTAGTAGAAGGTGGCTGCTTGATACAGAAAACGCAGGAGGAACAGTTCATAGTTCCAAACAGTAGGGTACAGAGCTAGCACAAAAACAAAACGAAGATCTAATTCCAAAGATATGGTGCTGGGCGAAGCCACATGGTTGATCATCCTTCGTCGCAAAATTGCACTGCATATATAGGTAAAATATTACGTTTTAGAGGTATATAATACATATTGAACATTCTTTTTCAGAAATTTTTTCACTGCTTTTAAATTTGAACACCTTTGAAATCTTTTTTAGCTTCGCCACTGCGTGACGGTGCTGCTGCTGAATTGTGATTAACTAGCAAATGTGTCTTGTGCTGAATACGTTCCATTTCTACTTTCCCATTTTACTGAGAATTTGTCCGGTGAGATCCATAGATACGTCCGTTCATTAAACATCATTTTAGCCATAGGCTCATTTATTCTAGCGGTATCAAATTTGATGGATGTGTGGCACGAAGGAAAACAATTTCTAATTTTCTCATGGTTGAATTAAATGTTTTGAAAAATATTTTCTTCATGAACTCATTTTCCTCCAATTTCTCTATCAAGAGAAGGGAAAACATTTTCTAAAACTCGTTTTCAACCTTCCCACCCTATTCCCCACCAACCCACCCCACACCCCACCCTTTCCCCCACCTTCACCCTATATAAAAATATTATTAATACTACTTTTTCATGTTATAGATAGTTTTTTTTTTTCATTTTAACAAATAAGTATTTTCTTTTCATGATATATATATATATATATTTTTATTTTAACAAAAAAAGTACTTTCTTTTCATGATACTATAAAAAAGGTATATTCTTTCATAAAATGAGTATTTTCTTTTCATGATGTAGAAAAAGTATTTTCTTTTATTTCAATAAAATGATTACTTTATTTTCATGTTGTAGAAAGAGTACTTTCTTTTTCAGTCAAAAAAAGAGCATTTTCTTTATAATTATGGAGCATAAATTTCAACTTTGTTTTGCGTAAAAATGTAAAGCAACACATTAGTTCCTTTGGGTTTGTGTAAATTTTTAGGAGAATAATTAAATTATTGAAGAAAATAGAGTCCTAAAACGTTGGGTATTTGGGGGGGGGGGGAGGAAGTGGCGGGAGTAAGGAAACATGGGGACTTGGGGGATGGGGGTGAGGAGGGTAGCATAAAAATTTTTTTTTTCTAAAAAAATATTTTTTACTCTCTAACCAAACACTAGAAAATATTTTTCGAAAAAAATTTCCGCTTACCAACCAAACAAAGAGAAAATAAGTGATAAAACCATGAATTTTTCATGAAATTTTTTTCTAGGAAAACATTTTCCTTGTTACCAAACACATCCTTAGTTAACTTGTCAAATATTTAAGTTTGACAGGTTGGATTCGGGGGAATCAATTAAAGAATGTAATAATTGGAGTGAGGTCTGGTAGGCCTATCAAAAAATTAGGACTAAAAATAAGCTAAAAAGAGTAACCTAACAAGTTATCAGCCCACCACACTCAATTCTCCCAAGACAACAAGAATTGAGGGAGAGGTTTTGGAGATAAAGTTGTTAGTGCAAGTTAAAAATTCCCGGAGTTCTTCTGGAATTCGCTTTTTTCATCTTCAATTTAATAGTCCTCCCTTAACTTAAAAATTGCACGGGGCGCTCTATTTAGTCGCTTCCATTTAATTTATACCTAATTTTTTAAAAAGTTTTAACTTGTACTCAGTTTTTAAACAACTTCAGCCCCTTTCTCCTCCTCCTTCTCCTTCGTTTTCTTCTTCTTCTTCTTCTTTCTTCTGCTACTGTTAGTGCTGCTATGAAACTTCAGTTCATGGGAATGATTGCCATAAGTATGTTTATCATATTATTTAAAAACAAATTATAAATAACTTTCTAAAGTAAATTTTGAAGAAGATGATAGTAACTTGTTGGATTCAGCTTTGTACATTATCAATGCATTTTAATCTGTTGTGCTAAATCATTTATCTAGTTTTTAAGTTACTAATTCTACTTATGATAAACTTATTATCTGTATAAAAAATCAATTACATTATAGCATAAAACATGTTGAAGTTTAGCAATATAGAACAAAACTTCAGCTAAAACATGCTGAAGTTCAACAAATAAAGAACAAAACTTCAGCTACTAAAACGTTTAAGTTCAGCAATTACAAACAAAATAACAAACTTCAGCTAAAACTGACTAGTAGACCTAAGCCTAAAGATGCTTATCAAAAGGGACAAAAATAAATTCGTCTAAAAGACACATTTTTCCTAAGTTTCTAAAAAAGCTATTGATCATATATTCAAGTTAAAACACGTTTACCTTCTCATTGCCTAATTAGCAGCATTAACTGTAATGTTTACATTTTTTATTTAATATGTACAAATAACTATTCAGAACCCAGTAAACAAAAATAATTTTTTGGTGTAATACCCATAAATAAAAAGTTCTGGTTCTGCCTCTGTCTTGAAACAAGAAGGGAGTTTGCTGCGAAGGACATATCTAAGTATTTGGAAACGATAACTTATTATGCTCCAGTTTGTAATGATGAGGAACAAAATGCTTGTTTTATCTGTGCATTTGAATATCAAGATGAAGATACCATTGGCACACTTCAATGTAGCCATGACTTCCATGCAGATTGCGCTAAGAAGTGGCTGCTGATGAGGAAGAAAGAATGCTCAGTTTGTGGAGATCCGGTTTTGCCCACACATGACTTATTACATTCTTGAACGTGAAATTCACTTGATAGGAGGGGTTGTTCTTTAAACATCTGGACCAAATTTAATAGACCAAGAACAAAAAACTCATAGCGACGGAGGCAATTCAACAATAAGTTATAAGATATTGGAAAGAAAATTTAATACTTGACTGAAATGGTTAAAATATCCAATTATGACTAGACTGTATTGATCAAAATCTGACCACCACGACCAGGTTGCCCACGACCTCTTTTCTAGCAATCAGGTAGTAGAAGTCAATAGAGTCCGGCCACTTCGTTCCTCCTCCGAGATATCCAACACATCGACGAGAGCAACGCCTAGCCACGACCAGAATGCACCGCTGACCCTAGCGCGCCAGGTCACGGTGGGGGTAAAGGGGTTTCGACTATATATATAGCAAAGCTTTCAGGGGGGGGGGATCTGGCCCACAGAGGAAAATAATGACAAATCTCCATTCTTGTATCCTGAGAGAAGAAAAACAATCTGTAATCCTCCTTCCTCATCCATCAATGAAGAAGGCAGTGTCGAATCTTAATAAGATTATTGATAGTTCATTCGTCCCATGCATGATCATTGCTACCAAATCTTTCGATCTGGAATTAATTAAGTTTGACTACGATTTACCCCTTCATCTTTGATTGATTTGTCCAAAAAGAGTTTAACATCTTTTGAGTCAAACAATTTGGCACCGTCTGTGGGGATTTCCTAGTGAAAACTCCTAATTTTTCCCAGATCGAAGATGAGAAGCACGATCGCTCATCGGAAGAGGCACGGAAAGAGAGTCTAACTCACGCGAGATATGGAAACAGCGCATCGGGAGAAGGAGAATCAAACGGATGCACGAAGACTGGAATTCCTAGCTCCATCGGCCGTGAACTTCCTAGACAAGGCAAACTGCACTACAATCCAGTTCCTCCCTCCCCATCAAACCGCCGGATGGAAGCGAAGAACATCTCACCCTCACCTCACACGCTTCGTCAGAACAAGCACATAAGATCCACATGGGCGAACATATGCAGGGATATCTAGATTGAAGAACAGAAACTATCTCGATGCAGCCAACCTCGTGTCACCAGCGTTGGACCACCCGAGGCAAGCAATACCAAGCAAACTGGGACTCCCACGAAAGATGCCCAACTCTCTAGGAACTACGAACCACGACGAGCTGTTATTTCGATAAGTTCGAAATAACACCTTTTAAGGGCAAGGGCCTTTGCCATCAAAGAGAAAGAAAGGTTCGTCCTCGCTCGAACCACGACGAGCTGTTATTTCGATAAGTTCGAAATAACACCTTTTAAGGCCAAGGGACTTCGCCATCAAAAAATAAAGAAAGGTTCGACCTCGTTCGAACCACGACGAGCTGTTATTTCGATAAGTTCGAAATAATACCTTTTAAGGCCAAGGACCTTCGCCATCAAAAAGAGAAAAATGTTCGACCTTGCTCGAACCACGACGAGCTGTTATTTTGATAAGTTCGAAATAACACCTTTTAAGGCCAAGGGCCTTCGCCATCAAAAAAGAGAGAAAGGTTCGACCTCGCTCAAACCACGACGAGCTGTTATTTCGATAAGTTCAAAAAAACACCTTTTAAGACCAAGGGCCTTCGCCATAAAAAAGAAAGAAAGGTTTGACCTCGCTCGAACCACGACGGGCTGTTATTTCGATAAGTTCGAAATACCACCTATTAAGGCCAAGGGCCTTCGCCATCAAAGAGAAAGAAAGGTTCAACCTCGCTCGAACCACGACGAGCTGTTATTTCGATAAGTTCGAAATAACACCTTTTAAGGCTAAGGGCCTTCGCCATCAAAAAAGAAAGAAAGATTTAACCTCGCTCGAACCACGACGGGCTGTTATTTCGATAAGGTTGAAATAACACATTTTAAGGCCAAGGGCCTTCACCATCAAAAAAGAGAGAAATGTTCGACCTCGCTCGAACCACGACGATCTGTTATTTTGATAAGTTCGAAATAACACCTTTTAAGGCTAAGGGCCTTCGCCATCAAAAAATAGAGAAAGGTTCGACCTCGCTCGAACCACGACGAGCTGTTATTTCGATAAGTTTGAAATAACACCTTTTAAGGCCAAGGGCCTTCGCCATCAAAAAAGAAAGAAAGGTTCGACCTCGCTTGAACCACGACGGGATGTTATTTCGATAAGGTCGAAATAACACCTTTTAAGGCCAAGGGCCTTCGCCATCAAAGAGAGAAAGGTTCGACCTCGCTCGAACCACGACGAACTGTTATTTCGATAAGTTCGAAATACCACCTTTTAAGGCCAAGGACCTTCGCCATCAAAAAAGATAGAAAGGTTTGACCTCGCTTGAACCACGCCGAGCTGTTATTTCGGTACGTCCGAAATAACACCTTTTAAGGCCAAGGGCATTCGCCATCAAAAAAGAGAGAAATGTTCGACCTCGCTCGAACCACGACAAGCTGTTATTTCGATAAGTTCAAAATAACACCTTTTAAAGCCAAGGGTCTTCGCCATCAAAAAGAAATAAAGGTTCGACCTCGCTCGAACCACGACGGACTGTTATTTCGATAAGGTCGAAATAACACCCTTTTATGGCCAAGAGCCTTCGCCATCAAAGAGAAAGAAAGGCTCGACCTTGCTCGAACCATGACAGGCTGTTATTTCGATAAGGTCGAAATAACACCTTTTAAGGCCAATGGCCTTCGCCATCAAAGAGAGAAAGGTTCGACCTCGCTCAAACCACGACGAGCTGTTATTTCGATAAGTTCGAAATATCACCTTTTAAGGCCAATGTCCTTCGCCATCAAAAAAGAAAGAAATGTTCGACCTCGCTCGAACCACGACGAGCTGTTATTTCGATAAGTTTGAAATAACACCTTTTAAGGCCAAGGGCCTTCGCCATCAAAAAAGAAAGAAAGGTTTGACCTTGCTCGAACCACGACGGCCTGTTATTTAGATAAGGTCGAAATAACACCCTTTTATGGCCAAGAGCCTTCGCCATCAAAGAGAAAGAAAGGCTCGACCTTGCTCGAACCATGACGGGCTGTTATTTCGATAAGGTCGAAATAACACCTTTTAAGGCCAAGGGCCTTCGCCATCAAAGAGAGAAAGGTTCGACCTCGCTCAAACCACGACGAGCTGTTATTTCGATAAGTTCGAAATATCACCTTTTAAGGCCAATGGCCTTCACCATCAAAAAAGAAAGAAATGTTCGACCTCGCTCGAACCACGACGAGCTGTTATTTCGATAAGTTTGAAATAACACCTTTTAAGGCCAAGGGCCTTCGCCATCAAAAAAGAAAGAAAGGTTCGACCTTGTTCGAACCACGATGGGCTGTTATTTCGATAAGGTTGAAATAACACCTTTTAAGGCCTCAAAGAGAAAGAAAGGTTCGACCTTGCTTGAACCACGACGAGCTGTTATTTCGATAAGTTCGAAATACCACATTTTAAGACTAAGGGCCTTCACCATCAAAAAAGAAAGAAAGGTTCGACCTCGCTCGAACCACGACGGGCTGTTATTTCGATAAGTTCGAAATAATGTCCTTTAAGGCCAAGCGCCTTCACCAGAAAGGAAAAGAGTTCGGCGACCACCGGAGGAAAAGGAAAATCGGGACTCGACGGGCGAGCCCCTGTCTTGCTCCAAGGTCACGAACAGAGAATAAAAACTAAAGTACAAGACAAATAGCGAAGAAGAAAACTCTTTATTTTTGCAATGTCATAAGTGCGGGCTGCCGCCGCTTACATATGGCCCAGGCTGACCAAACAAAGGGGGGGGGGGAGAAAGAGAAAACGGAACAAACAGACGCTAACCAACAAACGAAATAAAAATAAAAGCAAAGTTCAACATTTTTCATTTGGCATCATTACCGCCGTCATCAACATCATCTCCACAATGTTCATCATCATTACCACCCGCACCCCCATTAGCTTCGGGTATCGCCGCGTCATATCCACAGTTGATGCGAGCATCACGAGCTTTCACTCGCGCTTCTTCGTAAGCAACCTCAGTCACGGTGCCTGCTTCCCACAAACCCTTATATATGTCCCGCTGGGCTTTGGCATAAACCCAGAGCTCATGCAATTCGCGGGGAACGATAGTGGGAGACGATTCAACCTGAGCTTTTAGTTGCTCATTCTCCGCCTCTAGGGCTACAATTCGATCCCCCAGAACCGAAGCCTCTTGATCAATCGCGCTAATTCGTTCCTCGAACCTCGCCTCCATGAGAGTAGCTGTCGCCTCTCCGATTCTTGCTCAGATTGGAGTACGCGGATGGTATCCTCCAAGTCTGCCGCCCTTGCCAGAGCCTCAGACCAGGCTCTCTCAGTGCTTTCCTTACTAGCAACCTTGCTCTCCATCGCGGTCAACTTCCCTCTCCACTCTGCACTCATCGCCTTGACTCGGACCAAGTTCTGATCCATCTTTGACTGCATAGACCTCAACTTGCCCTGAAAATACTCGCACTCTACAGCAACCCCCCTACCTAATTCGATCTCTTCGTCCTTGATGCGGAGTTTCTCCTCAAGCTCGCTCGATCCGCAATTCCTGGTCCCTTTTACCAACTCCTCGCCCAGAGCTCGATTGTGGGGATCCGTCCTCATCCGTTTGTGCAACTCGGGATATCTGTCGTGATAGCGACGGTATTTCTCCAGATCTGCAAGAAAATCCTCAACCGGGTGTTGGCCCTACGAATGCTTTCCACTTCCACCATATACATATGAAAAACAGAGACAATTAAACTAGTGCTTTCGAACAAAGGGAAGAACTTAAAACGAGAGCCAAATGCAATGTACCCTCAAGCCCATGACGGCCACCTCGTCCCTCAACTCAGCATCAGGGATATCCCGTAGGGACTCATTCTCAGCTTTTGAACATAACATGCTAAATTACGGCACCAAATTATCCCCCTGCGCCAAGAGGTTAATGTTGGAAGGGATTTGAAGGATACGAGCTGAGCCTCCCGCGTGAACCACCGAATGAGTAAGGCCCTCCTCGAACATTCTGACATCCTCACGATCCAGGTCTGACTCGGATTCATACTCGACAATCATCACGCCTTTTCTCCTTTCCACTGTCGAAGGAGGAACGCGACCCTCTGCAGAAGAAAAGGGCACATCTGAAGTCACAGTAGCGGCGCCAGAGGTTTGGTTCTCTACCCCGACAAGGCATTGATCATCAGTAACAACAAGGACTTCTGGATGAGTCACGGCGGCAGCCGAAGCTTCCGAGCGCTGACCGCCGGCGCCAACTTCAACAATCCGCTCTGCCTCTCTGGGAGATGCCACAACAATACCTTCTCTTGAGCCTATCGGGGGTGAATCATCCAGGTGAATCACTATCGGAGGTGCCAACTCAAACTCTATTCTCCGTCTCTTCGATAGCCCTTCCTCCTCCCAGTCCACGATGACTCGTTCGTAGGACGGACGACACTGGTCGGGACCTCGTCCCGAGAGGCAGCCCTCGCTGGAGTGACCAAGGCCGCAGATTCAACTGAAGCAGCCCTTGATGAAGGGTGCGCAACAGGTACAGAGATAAGACGTGTGGATGCGGCCGGTTGGCGAAAGGCTAGCTGAGGGGCTCTGGCTCTCCGCATCCTCCCTAACAATGATGAACGATGCGTAAGAGGCAAAACAAAAAATGAAGAGAAAAAACAGTAAATAAGGACGTCATCTCACATGTAAGAGGCCTGCGTCCAAACCTTTCATGGAAAGTCGACCAGGTTCGAACTCCCACTGTGTGGGGAAGAATGGCCTCCACCCATTCGCGAATCCCTTCAACGGGCGGCGGGGGAAATCTCTCAACTGCAGAAAAACAAAGTGGTTTAGTATCCGCGGAAAATGGTCTAACATTCAATTAATCAAAGATGAAAACTTACGGGCAAAGTTCCATCTCTCGGAAAATCCCGTCGGGTCCGCCACAATATGCTCGGTCTGCACATAAAAGTAATTTTCATAGAAACGACGATGGGTTCTATCGTCCATCTTCACCACCAGACCTTTTGATCCCCGAGGACGCGCGTGAATCATTGTACCTCGAATCAGTTGTGGAGCAAAAATGCTAAGCATATGGCCTAAAGTGACCTCACGTCCGGCGACTTCTGCATATTTGAGCAGCATGAGAAACAACTTGTACAAATAAGGAGAAAGCTGAGCAGGGCACACCTCGTAGTAGCGACAGAAATCTATCACCAGCATGAGAAGGGGAAGCGTGCAACCTACAATGAAGGGGTAGGCATAGAACACACAATACCCGGGGCGGTCGAAGGGTACTCTGTCGGCCCTCTCCGCCGGCCGAATCTCGACGAAACTGGGGATTCCCCATTGTTCCCTCAACTCTACAATTCCCCTTTCCCTTACAACAGAGCGACGTGTTCCGGTTCCGCTCCACCGCCAAAACTGAAGTCAGTCGCGTCCCTCCCCGGGCGAGGTAGAATTTCATCTACCGAGGGAATCTCCTCATCCTCTACCGCATCCACTTCTCCGATGGCCTGAACAGAGCTCTTTGTCACCGGATCAGTGGCAGGAAGATTATCACGAGAAGATTCGCCAGCCATTTTTAGCAGAAAACTCTCCGAAAGAAGTGACACGAAGGAAAGATTAAATGTTACAGAGAGCAAGAAAGTAAGCAAGAACTCAAGGTATCGGAAAAAGCGATATCTGGGGAACTCTCTCAAACGAACGATAAAGTGTGTAAAGCAAATGGCCAGTTTCCCTATTTATAAGAGACATAAATTCCCCGAGCGAGAAACCCAAGAGTTGCCATTTGCATCCGATGGGACACGAAACGTTTCGGTTCCCTAGAAACGTGTGTTGTAACGGTGGCGTGCACGAAGCAATGCTTCACTACCAACTGGCGTTTCGATTTCGAAACCATCGTAACAGTCCACGAATACTAAAAGAACACCTCCACTCCGCCAAAAATGTGCGGAATGCGACTAAGGAACAGAAAATCATAGGTCAGATTCCTCTCGACTACGCTGCAAACACGTTCCATCCGTCGAGCCCGACAAAGGACGACCCCGGCGGACGGAGGGACTAATTGTATTGGTCAAAATCTGACCACCACGACCAGGTTGCCCACGACCTCTTTTCTAGCAATCGGATAGTAGAAATCAATAGAGTCCACTTCGTTCCTCCTTCAAGATATCCAACACATCGACGAGAGCAACGCCTGGCCACGACCAGAATGCACCGTTGACCCTAGCGCACCAGGTCACGGTGAGGGTAAGAGGGTTTCGACTATATATATAGCCCATGAAGGCTTTCAAAGGGGGGATCTGGCCCACAGAGGAAATATAACGACAAATCTCCATTCTTGTATCTTGAGAGAAGAAAACAATCTATAATCCTCCTTCCTCATCCATCAATGAAGAAGATAGTGTCGAATCTTAATAAGATTATTGATAGTTCATTCGTTCTATGTATGATCATTGCTACCAAATCTTTCGATCTGGAATTAATTAAGTTTGACTATGATTTATCCCTTCATCTCTGATTGATTTATCCAAAAAGAGTTTAACATCTTTTGAGTCAAACATAGACTAGTCTCAGCGTGGCATTAATCAAGAATTATTTCTCAATCTTACCATATTCCTACACTTGGGCTCTTTTATACTTTTCTTACTTATATTTCCATCTCTTTTAAAGAAAAAATAATATCGCTTAATTATGATTAAGTACTAAAAATTAATATGCATTCGTTGATTTAGTATGAACACTAATGCTAATTAAAACTATTTTCTTTCATTATGATTTTAAAAAGACAGGACTAGCTCGAAGAAGACTGAGATCTTGATGACGATAATACACCAGCATATTAGTGCTTCCACCATTAATTTAGTCACCAAAAGTTGAAAATCTTGACAAAGTAGACTTCAAGAAAACTTTATTTATAATAAAAAAATAAAAAATAGCTCAAATTTTAACAAATAACCGACTGAATAAAATAAAATGAAAGGAAAAGAAAAACGCCCCATGGAGACCTCATATTCAGAAGGAGATACTTGACTCGAACACTATTTATTATTAGGCTCAGAGACGTGATGCATATACAATATATCTTAGTTTTTATTTATATAAATATTTGATAGGTCAAACATCAAGCTTAAGTTTGAAAGGATATATATCTAAAGATTCAACGATTGTTGGGATATAAAATCACAAGTGGAGAAAGAAAAATGCGTTCCCAATTAATTATGAATAAAATGTTTCTTCCATTTTCATCTGTTGTCAACCTAACTGCAAGCTTGTCCCTCATTCCTTTTTAACATGTTCTTTCAAATTATATTATAAACTTACAGTCCAATTGCCAAATTATGCTTTTAATAAAAAGCATAAGTGGTTGAATATGATTTTAATTTTAATTTTCCACATATCGACCGACGCTCACTTTGATTTTGACCTGTTTTTAAGCATACAATAAAAACACATCCTCGATTCTCTCTCTCTCGTTTTTTTTTTTTTTTTATAGCTGGGACCAACTGATTAAGACGGCGATTAGAAGCAACATTTGTTAATTGAATCACGTTTTATTTCTATTTCCATATATAAATAACAAATAGATTATGTAATATTTCAACAGTGATCACCCCGAACTATGCCTTCTAAGAGGTTTAGCGGTCGTTGCAAATATAATCCGATTTACAAGTCCGGAGTCGAATCCCACAGAGAATTAACCTATATCACTACCACTAGTTTCGTAAGAATTCAAGTAATCAACCTTCATAATATTGAATAACGATTTGAGTGTTTACTAACTAAGAGCATAGTAATTACTATTTAAAATGCAGTAATTTATAATTAACAGAGCAAATGTTGCAGACAAGATTGAAAAAGTCTAGGGTTTTGATTTTCCCAATTTTTGAAATTCCCTCCGCTAAGTTCCCTATAAATTCGCCTAAGTATTCTCTACCGACCGTGAGTAATTTGGGTGTCGTAGTTCTCTCTCGAGCAACTAGCACAATTTACTAGACATAGTTTCTCGAACTACGCTAGCTGACACTAATTTACCGCTCACTACGATTGCACCAAGGTTTCGTTCTAATCCCGTCTTTAAACCCTTCATATTGATTTCAAACAAGTAGAGAAAGATCAACGGTAAATTTATATTAAACAAAATAGAAAATCATCCTTCAATAGGTTCCATTAAACCCTAGATGAGAGAGTTTAGCTACTCATAAATGTATAAACAATCATTATGACGTTCAAAGACATTAAATTACAAAGTAAAGAGAACCAGAGAGAGAAAACTCGTTTGATTCCTTGCTCGACAGTGCTATATAGCCTTTTTCTTCTCCAAAATAATGTTCAACCCTTCCTCAACTCGTTTAGGGAGTATTTATATGTTAGGGTTAAGGTCCTTGAGTCTAAATCTGTGTCGGATTATTTTAATTTGCAAACTTTTGACCACCGGGCGCCTGACCTCGTGAGGCCGGGCTTATAGCACGGCCAAGCTGGCTACGCTTGGCCTGTAGCACGGACAAGCTGGCTACAAAGCTAGCTACGCTTGGCTTGCAATGCGGTCAAGTTGGCTAAGTTTGGCATGTAGCCAGGCTTGGGGACTTTATGTTTTGTGCTCTTTTCTTGCATTTGCATCCTCTTTTCGTGCAACTTTCATTAGACTCTTTCTTCTAATGATTCTACACATAAAACAACATAATTTAGATCAAATGTCACACAATTAATCACTAAACTAACGAAATATAGGGCGAGTAATGTACTAAAAGTATAGCATTTTGGCCAAACATCACCATTCCACACTTTGCTCATGCTCGAGTCAACCACCAATTCATACTAACTTAGAGCACTTTATTTTCATTTAGCACATCCGAAGTACACCATACCTATGACTTTGGTTGATAGAAACAATTAAACTTTAGCATATACTTTTAACACACACTTCCCTTTACTCTATTCCATACTTCAAAAAATTTCAACACCAAGACAACATGCTTATAACAATCCTAGCCTTACAAACTAATTCAATATCACAATGAATTCATGGTTTGAACACTTAACATTATCGAGAAATCTAATAACGTCACCTATCCCTCGTGAAATCATGTGCCCTCACAACAAGAATAAAAGAGTAAGTTGAATCCACACATTCGAATTAAATTCTCAAATATATTTTAAGGACTCTTATATTAAAGAAATTCCTCATTCTCACAAAGAAGTCACATGCATGCACAAAGTACCATATGCTTACCCTTTATGTAAACCTCCACTAATGTAGGCTTGCTCGATCTAAAATCAATTAAGACTTTCTCATGGTTGTAATGTGGTCTACATGACGCATATATATTTTTGGAATATTGACTAACTCTCCTAAGCACTTTAACACATATTTCTTTAAGCACAAATTCTTCAATCCCAACTTCGATTTTCACAAACAATATCATCCCAAGAGCTCCCCCCCCTACTTTTTTTTCTTTTTTTAAACACTACTCTAATTCATACCCACTATAAAGGACACAATATGCTTATTTTCCTTTTGTTACATATTATTATTCTCCTCTTCTTCTTCTTCTTTTAATTATTTTAGCAATATTTGTTTTTCTTCTACCATTCATGCTAGTGGTGTATTCCTTACAACAAATGCAGCTTTTTTTCTTTTATTGGTTCCACTCAAAAGCCACCCAAGTTTCCTCCTTACTTCTTCTAGTATTCATTTTACAATTAAAGTACTTTAAGAGATAAAATGATCAAAATAATACATTTGAGAACAAAGGGGTATATGCTTGTAATGTGGTTGCCAAATAAAAGTCAATAGGCTCAAAAGGGTTGACTAGGGATAATATTTATTTGTGGTAAATATTAAGCTTAAAAAGATCGAAGAAATCCTATAATCATTTTCCAAATCGAGCAAAAACTAAAATTTCATGGGAATGGGACGAGGTCGGGGAAGGGGAAGACCTAAGAAAGAGATACAAATTGCTTTTAGGAGTGCAGTGCATGTTCAATCCAAAGTGAATGCTTCACCATCCAAACAATCAGCCACCAAAATTCCAATAGAACAGTTACCCACATCAGAACCTTCATCGAGCTCAACAGCAGAGAAGCGACAGGTAGTAGAGCCGGTGGAAGAGGACAAAACCCCACTACAAGTGAGATCTCAGGCGGAGGGTGGAACGCAAATGAAGATAACTGAGGCTCCGGTGGCTAAATCACCTACTCCACAGGGTGATAAAGTCCCAACATAGAGCAGCCCTGAAATTAAAGAAGCAAATAAGAAGATTCATACAGAGCAAGAGGCAACTATAAATAAACCTAAGTGGAATTCGTTGTTTGCTGGAAATAAAGCTGCAAAAAATGGTATGACCTTAACCTATTTCCGCCCTCAAATTGTTAATGGAGAAACTATAGTACAACTAAAAAAAATTAAAGTAGAGAAGGAAACAGAAAAGTGGAAGAATGCCCTTATTGTCTATATGATGGGAGAAATACCAGGGTACTCCCTCATGCATAGGTACATATCTCAAATGTGGAATACTATAGCTACACCGGATTTATTTCTTCAAGAGGAAGGTTATTATGTGGCTCGATTTCATGATGTTAAGGATATGAATGAGATTCTATTCTCTGGCCCTTATACTATTCAAAATCGACCAATTATTCTAAAACCATGGCCCCTGCTTTTGATTTTAGTCAAGAGTTTATGACTGAGAAACCACTGTGGGTTGTTCCCTAAATTACCTATGAGTTGCTGGGGATGTGGTTCATTGGGAAGACTTGCTAGAGCATTAGGAAAATCTTTGTTTGCGGACGAACATACAACTAAGCAAACAAGGATATCATATGCTAGAATGCTAATTGAAGTGAATGTGTCTAAACCACTGCTTGACAAAATTACAATTATGGAGCCAAATGAACAAAAATTTCAGCAGGAGTTTGTATTTGAATGGAAGTCCCAATTCTGTCCTCATGCTTAACTATAGAATACATATACTCTAAGAAGATACCTAAAAAATAATTGATGGAGAGGCAAATACAGAACATGAGAAGAGGTGAACAAAAATAGGTGGTTTAGGAATGGAAACCTAAAGAGGTACCATCAACTAGCCAAAATGTGGATGAACAACAGCTGGATCATCTTGAGGTAACTCAACCTAGAGTATCTATTAATGAAATCAAACATCAACAACAAGAAGCTGACTCACAAAATCAAGTAGCAACTCCAGATGGAATAGTGAGGAATGACTCTAAAGGCAAGGAGCAAGTGCTAAGCCCGAAATTGAACTTGATCAACTTACCACAGTTGAGTGCTGCTATGGCTAGCAAATCAAAGACTGGTAAAGTACTGCTTTTGCAAATAGAGGACCAGAGAACCAGACAAAAAAAACCTCCTGATTTGGGAGGTAATACAACTTCTCAATGACTTGGCTTATATGGAACATTAGAGGTGTAAATAAAGTGTATAAACAGAGAGAGTTTGGGGTATTATTCATAACTATTCCTCTGATGTCAATGGAAGAATATGGCTGATGTGGGATCAAAGAGACTACAATATAACTATACTAAAAGTGGAAGCCCAATTAGTACACTATGAAGTTAGAGATTTCTCTTCTAACTTTCGATGTGTTCTGATTATTGTCTATGGATTCAATAATGTAGAGGAAAAGAGATCTCTATGTAACACTCTTCAAAACATCTCGTGTAATACTAACTGCCCATGGCTAGTGTGTGGGGATTTTAATGCAATATTGTCGACTACTGATAGAATGAGCTGCCATCCTATGAGTTTTAGCGAAGTGAGGGATTTTTCAAACTGTATTAATGCCACTCTACTAAATGAATTACAATGGAAAGATGAATATTTTACATGGTCAAACAAGCAACAAGGATCAGAGAGAGTTAGTAGCAAAATTGATAGAGCATTTGATAACTATGACTGGATGTTGCTGTGGGACCATATTGTCTTAGAATATGACCTCCCTAACATTTCAGACCATACCCCAATGCTATTGACATTGTAGAGTGTGAACCGTAGCATCATATCTCCATTCAGATTCTTTAACATATGGAGTGAGCATGCACAATTCTTGGAGTTAATTGATGTCCACTAGAAGAAGCAGCTTGATAGAGATCCTATGCAGAATGTATGGAACAAACTAAAGGAACTGAGGCCAGTCTTCAGACATCTGAATCAAAAGAGTTTAAAGCCACATCAGTAAAGATTGAGAAGGCAAGAGAAGAACTACAATGTATTCAAGCTGCAATAGTAGCCAAATATGATGACAATCTTGTGAATAAAGAGAAAGAAGCTTTGATGAACCTTGAAAAATGGAATCTACTTGAGGAGAGTATTCTAAGGCAAAAGTCTAGATCCCAATAGATACAGTTGGGGGATTCAAATTCTAAGTATTTTGCTGCAGTCATAAAGGAAAGAAGTCAAAGGAAGCAAATCATGGAACTCAATTCCTTATTAGGTGCTAAACTATTGACTGATCCTAAAGAGCTCAGAGATGAAATTGTATCATTCTACAAAGGGTTAATGGGGACCTCTAGTCCCTCACTAAAGGTAGTCAACAAAGTTACAATGAGCAAGGGACCCAAGCTAAGTCATGAACAACAAATCCTCTTGTGTGCGCCAGTTACTGAACAAGAAATAGTTGATGGATTGAGTTCAATTGGAAATAACAAATCTCCAGGGGTGGATGGGTATAATGCCTATTTCTGTAAAAAGGCATGGAGTATAGTGGGGCTAGAGATTACAAGGGCAGTAAGATGATTCTTTTAGTGTGGAAAGATGAATAGAGTTATTAACTGTACTTCTCTCACCTTGATCCCTAAAAATGATTATCCTGTGATAGTGAAAGAGTGTAGACCAATTGCTTGTTGTACTGTTCTGTACAAAATTATTTCTAAATTTTTTGCCTCAAGACTCCAGAAAGTTATTGCATCAGTAGTATGTGAAGCACATGCTGGATTTATTCCAGGCAGGAAGATATCAGATAACATCTTTCTTGCTCAAGAACTGGTGAAATCTTATTCAAAGAAGAATATCTCCCCTAGATGCATGATAAAAATAGACCTTCAAAAGGCCTATGACTCAGTGGAATAGATATTTCTGGAGCATGTCCTAGATGAGCTTGGCTTTCTTATACAATTCACCATATGGACCTTAGAATGTGTGAAGATAATTAACTATTCTATATATTGGTTAATGGATAACCCATAGCTCCATTTGATGCAACTAAAGGGCTAAGACAGGGTGACCCAATTTTACCATTTCTTTTTTCCTTAGACATGGAATACTTAAGTAGAAAGCTCAATGAGTTGAAAGGAAATAAAGAGCTCAAGTATCACCCAAAGTGCTCTAAACTAGCAGTGACTCATTTATCATTTGCAGATGATCTACTGCTATTTTCTAGAGGAGATATTGAGTCTGTTTCCATACTGAATAGGTTTTTTTTGGACTTCTCTAATGCTTCAGAACTTCAAGCTAACAAATAGAAGAGCTCCATTTATTTTGGAGGAGTTACTCAGATTATTCAAGATCAAATCCTACATCTGTTAGGATTTCCAAAAAGAGAGCTCCCCTTCAAATATCTGGGAATCCCCCTGTCTACTAAAAATATCTCTTTACTTCAGTGGCAACCATTGATCTACAAAATGGTAGCCAAAATCTCATCTTGGACTGCAAATAAACTCTCATATGTAGGGAGATCTCAGTTAATCCAAACAGTCCTATTTGGTATTCAAGCATATTGGTCTCAACTATATGTTATTCCTTCAAAAGTACTAAGTACAATTGAGGCCTATTGTCGAAGCTACTTATGGTCTGGCACAAACACAATCACTAGAAAAGTTCTAATTGTTTGGGATAAGGTTTGCACTCCAAAGTCAATGTGTGGTCTAGGTTTGCTAAATATAAGACTATGGAATAAAGTTGCAATAGCTAAGGCAAATTGGGATATTGAACATAAGGTAGATAGATTGTGGATCAGGTGGTTACATGCATACTACACCAAGAACCATCAAATTTTTCAAATGCCTATCCTTGAATAGGCAGGATGGATGGTGAGGAAAATATTTGAAGCAAGAGACACAATGGCACTGATTCAAGATATCAAAACAGGCAGCTTAATCAAGCAGATTTACCTTAAGCTTATTAGTGATAATGAGAGAATAACTTGGAAGACATTGAGATTTGGAAATGATGCTAGACCAAAAACTCAATTCACAGTGTGGCTGCATATGCATGGGAGACTAATGACTGTTGATAGACTTTCCTCCTGGGGGATAAATGTTGATCCTATATGCAATCTATGTAACAGTCACAATGAAACAAGAAATCATGTATTCATGGAGTGTCCTTTCTCTAATAAAGTCTGGGAAGGAGTGTTGAAATGGATGCAGGTTCCTCTCTTCAGGACATCACAATGGGAACTAATGGAGAAATGGATCATTAAAACATCAAAGGGTAAATCACAAAGAGCTCAAATCTTTAAGATCGCTTATACTGAATGGGTGCATACAATGTGGATTGAGAGAAATCAAAGAATATTTGAAAAAATAACAAAGAGTCATAGTCAATTAATGAGGGAGATTGCATATGTTTGTAATATCCGGGCATCTACTAGAATTAAAAAACTGGTACAACAGCTTAATATTTAGTTTAGCTCTAGTAGTTGAGTAGTTCTTTGTGTTCTTAGACTAGATAGCAGACTGTGATGTAGTCTAGCTTTGGTTCCTTATTGTAAACATTCTGGTAATTAATAAAATCTTTAGTTACCAAAAAAACCCTAAAATTTCGCTTCAACTCACTTGACGAGCAAGTTCTAGACTCTAAGACAATGATACAGAATACACAAATTCTCACCACATATGGCACATGACTCACTAAAGATGGTTCCATTTCGACTCTCAAACAATTGCAACTATTCATGAATCCACAAAATATTAAGCATTAAGCACTAAGTGACACGAGCCAAGAAAACGAGACATATGTGTCAATAAATATGTTATCTACTCAACAAGGCATCATAAGCATTTTTAAACAATATACACGTGCCAGAGCCTAAATATGCTACTATCAAACAAGTCAAATGCGCTTATCAATCTCATTTCCCATCCTTTTATTCCCTAAATTCTAATCTACTCTAAAGATAAAACTACTACTCGGTTCAACTACATCCTGTGAAAAAGAACCAAGGAAAAAAATTATGAGGGATTATTACTACCTAAAAGAATAAAAAAGACATATTTTTGGATTTTTCTGTTTTAATTTTTTGTGTATTTTTGGTTCGACTTTAATCCCTCAAGAAAACTGCCTAGGAGATCCATCGTCTAGAAAAGTCCAATCATTCATATATATATATATATATATATATATATATATATATATATATATATATATATATATATATATATATATATATATATATATATATATATATATATATATATATATATATATATATATATATATATATATATATATATATATATATATATATATATATATATATATATATATATATATATATATATATATATATATATATATATATGTGTATATATATATATGTGTGTATATATATATATGTGTGTATATATATATATATGTGTGTGTATATATATATATATGTGTGTATATATATATATATATATATATATCTATTCTATGCTAAAATAGAAAAAAAGAAGCTAATAAAGTAAAAAAATAAAAAAAAACAAGAAAAAGTCACAGGGAATATAGAATTTCCCACCCCACACTTAATTCATGCATTGTCCTCAGTACATATATAAAGCAATAAAACCAAGTAAGGTAGTACGAAAAACTCGTTGATTAGTCATCATCATCGCCCTAATCGTAGAAGGCTCCATCCACATATGTCCATTCTTCATCCTCTGCCCCCTCATCATCCTCAGCCTCCTCCTCATACTGCTCTGGATCGGCCTCTGAACACTCTAGCATGTTGGCATCCTTGTCCTCAAGAAGTCTCTGGCCCTCACCAAGCCCAACCAGACACTGGGCATGAGCATTGAGCAGAAAGCGCTCATCCAAGTTGGCCCTCTCCTCCGAAATATCCAGCCTCCCTCCAATCCGAAGCTGGAGGTCCATCATCCATATAAATGGGCCATAAATCTGTCATTGTGAGCATTGCGCTCGGCACCTTTCAGTGAAGACATATCGCTCTACTCCTTCGCCCGGATGATGGTGATGCCCGTCTATCGGAGGGGTGCTAGAATGACTACATCAAAATCCCGTTCCTCCTCTACCTCCTCTTTTCGCAGGTACTATGTCAGCATGTTGCCAAAAAATAACCTATAAACTCTCTTGCTTGTTATTACCTACGCCATCTAGTAGCATATCAACTAGCCCACATTCACCTTCTGGCCAATCATTAGGAAGTAAAGCAGGCATACCCTTTCACGGCTGATCATCGTCTCATGGTTTCATAGTAGTAGCCGTGTGTTGATCAATTTCAATTATACCTGAGCTTCTGGCTTCATTTTATTCTTTGGAAATTTCCTATGACGGCGGGTCTTCTTGTGACGGACCCAGGCTGCCACAGAATTGACACCACAGAGAGTGTGTCTCAGTGCTTGATATGTTGCGGGCAATGAAGTTCCAGAGGCTCATGGGGAACATCCGGAGCTCCCAAGCCGTTTCATATAGCTCCTACAGAAAAATCAATCAATCGACCCCGAATAGGCACATACTGCTCGGGATCATCCAAATCATATCCGGCATTTGATGTCCCCAGTGTTTCCAAACACGTAGCTCAACACCAAATCATGAATACCCTTCCAAATTGCTTGATAATTAGATTTTAGATGGCGCTCATGAACAACCGAATTAGGGTGTATATGTTTCGGCCGACAAATCTTGTACTATTCCTTGGCGGACAGGGGTATACTCTTAATTTCATACTCTCGCTGTCCTATAGGCTGTGGGCATGAGGCTTCCATAGCAACAACTGCTTGCAACCCCTCAACACGACTCGAAGTGGCCTACCCTCCTTTCCTTTTTTTTGGTGAAAGTACGGAGGAAGCCTTGCCTTTGGCAGGGAAAATAGCTTTGCCTTTTCCTTTATCCATCGGACGTACTATATTTGTACTTACACAAGCAGATACTAGTCAACCTTAGAGGCATTGAATCAATTCAAAAAGTGGTCGACCCCACACTTAAGAGTTCAACACATGATGTTCAACAAATTTGAGGCTAATCAGACTTCACCTCTTTATTTTAGCATGAAAATCAATCAATGTCACAAAGATGTCTACTACAATTTCGATGAATATAGATACCAATTTCGGATCCGATAAGCCACCCTGGCACTTAATACTTAAAGGGTTGAAAGAAGATATAGTATAGTGTAACAATCCTAGTGACTCGGGCCCCAATAAAAAATGCCTTTGAGGCATTTTGACAAACGTTTGGCGTGCACTAGTGCCATGGAAGTGCTTGTGTAGAAGAGGGATTGCCTCACCCTCTCAAATCGGCTTGGGAATTGAGTGATATCACTCATGTAAACAACAAGAGTAACATCTCTATGGGTTTCATGGGGTTGGGACAAGCATGCATAATTCTCATTCAAGACATTCATAAATTTTCAAGATGCAATTTTACCTCAATCAACCCAAAATAAAGAAAAGAGAAGGAGAATAATTCATACCTTAGATAATTGAGAACGAGGATTGTTCTTCAATTAGTTGTGATATTTGGAGGGATTAATGTATGGGAGGGGAGTTGGGGAAGTTGTGAGTGAAAGGAAGAAGGGTGGGGGGGGGAAGGTTGACAGTGAAGTTTGGGATAGGTGAGAGCATGTGTGTTTAGGGCAGTGTGGAGGAGAGGGTTGGAAGGTTATTTTATTTAATGTGTGTGTGTGTGGTGTTTTAGAGAAAAGGAAAGAAGAAGAAAAGAAAAAAAATACTTACTTGGACCGCGAGGTGGATCTCATTATAGCCCGGCGACGCGAGGTGGGTAGCGAGCAGGGGATCGAGCGACGTAAGCTGTGTCGTGAGGAAGAGTGCTCTAGGAGCTGGGCGACGTGAAGTCTGCCATGAGGTCCATTACGCCATAAAATGTGCGGTTCCAAGTCTGTAGCGTGTTGCTTGCCTCTCTTGGCGAGGTCAGGAGCGTACCCAAGTGATGTCAGCTTCGTTTTCTGGATTTCTTCATGTGTTCTTGATTTCCTAACATGCTCTGATACTTGTTCAAACACCAAGACTTAACCAATAACTTGTTAGTACCTAAAAAATAAAAATAAAAATAAAAGTCTAATGAAGGTAAAATAAACTATAAATTTGGTTGCCTCCCAACAAGCGCCTTAGTTATTGGCATGATGAATACAACATTATAATAGGTTGCCTCCCACAAAGCGCCTGATTTAACGTCACGGTATGACGCAGTCAATCAAACTTAAGGTTCGCTCAAAACTTGGGGCTCCTTCAAATAAATCACCGACACAACTTTTTCCTTATCCATGCCAAGGTAGTGCTTCAACCTTTACCCATCGAATCTAAACCTGTTCGTTCCATCCTCGGATTCAATTTCTACAGTTTCACTTGGGAATATTTGCACAACTCTAAATGGTCCCGACTATCTAGATATTAGCTTACCCGAAAATAGTTTCGATCTTGAGTTATACAACAACACGACATCTCTGGGTTTGAAATTTATCTCTAGAATATGCTTATCGTGCATCATCTTCGTCCTTTCTTTGTACAGTCTGGTGCTCTCAAAAGCATGATGCCGGAACTCATCAAGTTCATGCAGCTCTGTGATTCTACTCGGGCCAGAGACCTCCAGGTCAAGATTTAATTGCCTTAATGCCCGGAAAGCCTTATGCTCTAACTCCACCAGTAAGTGACACGCATTGCCAAACACCAATTTGTACAGTGACATACCAATCGATGTTTTGAAATGCAGTGCGGTAAGCCCATAATGCATCATCCAATTTTCTCGCCTCATCAGTCCGAGTAGCATTTATAGTCTTGATCAAATTACTCTTGATTTCTCTATTTGATACCTCCACTTGCCCACTTATTTGTGGGTGATACGGAGTGGCAACCTTATAGCTACTTACATATTTCTCTAGCAACTTTGCAAAGACTCGGTTGCAAAAGTGGGTACCCTCCATCACTGATGATCGCTCTTTGAGTGCCTAATCAGGTGAATATAGTTTTTCTTAGAGAACCAATGACTCCCTTTGCATCGTTCGTTGGGAGTGCCATGGTTTCTGCCCATTTTTAGACATAGTCCATAACTACGAGTATGTACGTGTTGCCATATGAGCTGAAAAATGATCCCATAAAATCGATTCCCCACATATCAAATACTTCCACCTCTTGAATTGGGTTCATGGGCATCTCATGTCGATGGGAAATTTTTCCCGTCCGTTGGCACGCATCACAGGCCTTTACCCAAAAGTGTGCATCTTTGAACAATAAGGGAGCATCATAATAAACGGAGCTAATTGAGGTCTCGAAACATTGACATAAATTTTAGAACTCAAAATGACCTATTGAGTCATCATAATAAGGGATTTGCCTTCCATTCATCGTAACCCTAAAGATGGCTAGGCATGATTCATTATAAGACTTGTAAACAGACAACTTAATAACATCCTCCTTTATTAGTCCAAGTGTAAGTAAAGAACCAGGTTTATGGATCAATGATGATGCACATATTGAACTTTTCCTTTTGGTATTATTGAAAAGTCAATAGAGTTAAAGAGAGAATATAACAATGTAAAACTCATGGCCAATGGAGCTACACTAACATGTACATATCATCAGGAACACATATAAATAATCCAATAAAGAGTTGCTCCGACAAAAATACTATATTCAACCAAAACAAGAAAATTATATTCATTTGTCATTGTCATTGTACCACATTAAGCCCAAAAGGGATCCAAACCAAAAGACGGTTGAATAAACCCGTCAAACTGCCAAAAAAATCAAAAATAAAAAAAATCCAAATACTGGTCATAGAGGGAATAGGGCAAGGGACTGGCTAAGGACATGCTAGGAAACCTAAGAGGATTGAGGATCATGTTCTTTGCTGAAAGAGGATTCTCCGTGAATAAGTCCTAGAAGTCTAACAAATAGCAGCAGAAACCTCCTACTCTTTGTTCATCTCCTCCTTCAGCCTCTTGTTTTCTTCCTTCAATGAGACAACTTCTTCTTTCTCATTTTCTCTTTTTACTCATTAGCAGCAGCCAACTCCTCCAAAAGGTTAGTGACAATGCTTTTACTCTTAGTCCCAGTGGTTTCGCAATATAGTCACACTCCTTCGAAGTCTCCTATCAAACATGTCCTTTTAAGTTTCCTTTTAAGTATATCTTAAGGGAACCACTAGTCTGCTATGAACATGGTTCACTTGGCATTCTTATCTGCACGCCAGTCTAGTAGCACACCAATTTGGAACATAAAACCTAGTTCTCTGCTATGGTTTGTTAATCATCAAAATATAATTTCATGCTCAGCTCAATAATTTTGTATTTGTGACCTCATGAAAAAGGAAAATAAATATAAATTAAGAACTAATGTTCGGAGTCATGCATGGTGGCGACGTTACGTCGGGTTGGGACCAAATTTTCTCATTATTAACTTTGAAAATTTATTTTCTCGAGCCTCTTTTTCATGACAATAACAATAATGCTTGTGCTCATTTATTTTTCGACTACTGTTGATTGAAACAAAAATACAAAAGAAGAAAAATCCAACCCATACGTTGGAATGGACCATCCTTGATCACCCAACACTCTAATATAAAAGTTGCTTTCCAGTTGACTTGCATTGCCTTTTGGATGGAAAAACATGTTAGGTTTTGGTGTGATATGAATTTGAAAAACAACGAAATTGTTTTGATTTAGCTAGAAAGGAATTGATTCTGCAAAATAGTTGAATTGTCCTAAAGGGAAGATAAAATAACGTAATCGATTGATTTTTCAAGCCAAAAAGGTAGAGTTAGGGTTGGGGTGAAATAGATATAATTTCTTCATTCTTAATTAAAGGTTTCGGGTCGAGTCATGCGGACTAAAAAATTAAAAGTGCTTCCCGTTTAAAGGGTTTTGTGCATAAACCGAAAAAATTTAAAATTAGGAGTATACATGCTGGTTCTGTTTTTCTTTTTCTTTTTCAACTTTTCATTAAAACAGGTTGTCCTTATCTTTTGAAATATTCATAATAATTGAAGTTCTCTATTACATAACAGGATTTGCACTAAAAAAAAAAATATCAAAACCGCCCCATTGAATAAAAATGTATGTGATATACCGTTCATTCATTTGCTTATTGGAATAAAAGTTAAAAAGTTTTCTCAGATCCCACACATTGAAAATATATTGAGTACTATGTTATTATTGTAATATAAGCTAGAAAAGTTTATTGAAATAAACAATTAGATTTATTAACATATGTTAACCCGATCTGTATCCCAAAATAGATCGAAAATTTTAGGGGACCTCATTCCTTCGAAACAAAGTAATTGAATATATTTTTGAAGAATAAACTTAAATAACTGTTCATTTTAAATGTTTAAATTAAAAATAATTTGACGAACACATTAATATATGTATAATTTATGTATACCTATTAGAAAAGGTAAACAATAAATCCGATTTTTTAAAGTCCCTATTTTTGGTTGTTACTGTCAAAAGCCTAATGGATCCCATAAGACTCGATCCAGAGCGTAGCCTAAACTGCTTCCTTAACAGACGAAAGTTGTTATGAACTAAATACAAATTTGAAGTCTGAAAAAAAGATGTATAACTCTCTTTAGAGTTGAACGATTTACGTTGATTCTGGAAAAAGTCTTTTATTTAATCGGATCAAAAGTGCAAATTACAAAAGATTAGTTAGTACTTAATAAAGAATAAAAATATATTTATATGCAATGTTTATACCAATCATGAATACATGTCATATGTTTTCATATGCATTATTATTGCCAATTTATAGAGTAGTTAACTAATACACGAGCACCTTAATTTATTAGTTTGGTTGATATATAAAAATTGTGTGTAAAATTCTTTTTTCTATAAATATAATCTACCCATCCGAGAGTCCGGAATCAAAGTGTGGTCTTTTTTGGCTCAAAGCACAAAAATAGATGAAAAAACCAACTGATGACCAATTTATATATAACGCATGCGTTGCATGCGCTATACCTTAACGACACATTTGTCCGTTAAGGTATAACACATGCAGCCCATGCGCTATACTTCTTAATTGACTGGCCCATAATGATTGGTGGGTATAGAGTATAAATATATTGCGCTATATATCTAGCATTTTTATTAATGCGCTATACCGTCAATTATTGCATTACCCTCCCCCCTCCCCCCACAAACACACAAAATTTTTGCTTATTTAAAGATCTTCATTTTTTCTTCAAAAATTCATTTAGGAAAAGTTAGTTTTCTGCATCCTTTTTTATTTTCTTTACTCATTACGAAATGTTTGCTTACTTAACTTTTTATGCATTTTTCTATAATGTCTGAAAAGCAAAAAATTAGGGTTATATTATATTGGGGGGAGGGGGAGGTGGAGGGGGGAGGGGTAGGTTGAAGTTATCATGGAGAATAACTCAGTACACTATAGTTGTTCTCCATAGTGTATTGTTAAGTTTTCACTTACAATGGAGTATGATAGATTAGTATCATTGTTATATAAAAATATGAGTGTGAGGAAATATTCGGTTAATATTAAAGTAACTGGAAGATATCAATATTCTCTTAATCCCCAAGGGGTTACTTGTTATGCTAAGTTTAACATCGAAGACGATGAAAATCTTAAAGATGTTTTAGGACTCCGGATGAACACCAGAACTTTTTGTGATAAAAATGCTGGAAATGTACATCAAGTCTGAAGACGTTCACAATATTGAGGTTCCACAAAATAGGGATAACCCTCAATCATCGAATGGTATTTTTGGAGCAGTTTTATCCCAATAGGTTCCATTTGAAAGAGTTTGGCTAGATCTAAATTTATCCTCACAGGCGAATAAGGAGCGAGGACATAATTTCTCCCCAAGTTTACATTATCCACACGTCGAGTGGTAAATTTCAATTTTCCTTCGTCCTAGTATGTTTTTTATGTATTATATTCGTACTAACACTCATATATTTGAAAGAGGGTACCGACCAGATAAGAATTTCACAAGTTATAAACCAGTAGACAGTTGGAATATGCCCATTTTTGGTGTTTTGGATTATGTTGGTCCATCCGGAAGTCATCAACAACTCGATAATGTGCATCAAAAGATACCAACAGATTATGAATTGTAAGTTAAGAGATAATGTTTATATGTTATGTTGGGATAAATTTGAGAAACTCATTATTTTATTGGTTATACAGTAAAAATGATCAACTTGAAGGTTATGTCCTTACTCAATTGACCGAAGATGATATATTAAATCAGGATCTGGAAGATGTACAAAGCTAAGAAGATGATAGCGATTATGAAAATAATGTTGATGAGTCTGGAAATAATACACCATTCTCAAATGAGTGTAATGATGATGAGGAAACGCGATTTGCTAATGAGAATGAGAATGAGCAACTTGATTTGCCGAGGGAGCATGATGCCACCAAAGAGCATGCTCCATATATGCAGACTCTACCTCCCGTTAGACCCAGAGTGTACGAGTCCCATATGCCCTTTCATTCAAGGACGATTCCCTACCTTGATCAATTTCTTAGTATGCCGGATGTGGATTCCCTCACAAGGGATCTTGATGATATTCAGACAATAATGTGGGATGAATCTAGATCAACAGTGCTATCAAAGAATTTGCTTTTTGCTGATAAAGCGCGCCTAAGCAGGGCAGTATGAATTACAACATTAAAGAGTGTCGTAAGATCGAGGTTTATGAGTCATCTCCGAAAATATATAAGGTTATTTGTCGTAGATGGTTTCAAGGTTGTAGATAGATACTGCGTGCTAGAATGTTGAAAACAAATATGTGGATTGTAGGGAAATACATTGGAACCCACACTTGTGATAGGGACATATGTAATGGGAATTATTTTAACTTGAATGTCGACTTGATTTATCTTGTTTTGATTCCACACATTGAATCTCCATAAGGTACAAGATTAAAGAGTGTATAACATTTATTCACTAGGCATATGGCTATATCATTACCAAAAGAAAGGTATTTCTTAGGCGTAAACGTGCGTTTGAGATTATTTATGGTAATTGGGATAAGTCCTTTGTCGCTCTACCCAGGTACATGGATGCTTTGCAACACTTTAACCCCAGGAATGTTGTTGAATAAAACTTGAGTGGAGTCCAGAAATACAAGAATTAATATTCATATATGTGTTCTGGGCATTTAAACCAACTATTGATGGTTTTGTGCATTATCGGCCAGTAATATCCATAGACCGCACTCATGTCTATGGAAAGTATGATATTAAGTTGTTGATCATCATTTAAGTAGATGATAATGGAAGCATATTTCCCCTCGTATTTCCTGTTTGTTCCAATGAAAGTCAAGAGACGTGGACATTATTTTTGAACCACTTGAAGGAGTACGTTGTTAGATAGCGTTTAGGTATTTGTCTAATATCTGATCGGCATGGTGGTATTTTAAGTTTTATACAAAATTTGGATGCATGGCAAGAACCGTATGCCTACCGCCGTTACTCTGTTAGGCACTTAAAGGCCAACTTTCATAGGGCTCATCCGAACAAGAGCATCGTTGGTTGATGCGACATGAGCTTGATAAGAGGACATTGCATAAGGATGGTGGTAGAAGATGGGGAATTTTGACTACAAACATGTCGGAATATTTCAATAGGTTGCCGAAGTCTGCTCGTGGATTGCCTGTCACTACCATGGTGCGGATGTCATTCAAGCAGATGGTGGAGAGGTTTGTTGAAAGATCCTGGAGTGCATCATCATTAATGGAAAAAGGTGTTGAATTTATGCCTCAGTCGATGAAATAATTTGAGAAATATTGGAAGCGAGCACATTATTATACATTTTTGTAGTATTGTAACGAGCGAAATATTTTTGAAGTTCGCACTGGTCTACATCAAAACCATGGTAATAGTACCCACACCATTAATGAATCTAGAAGATTATGTTCGTCTGAGAAATGGTCGATCTATCATTTCCCATGCTCATATGCCATGAAGTGCTTTCAACATACGTGTTTTGCAGTGACGAGGTACGTTGATAAAGACTATAGTGTTGCTGCATATGTAAGCACCTATAGTGGCCACTTCCAGCCACTGCGCGTTGAGAATTATTGGCCGCTGGAACCATTTAAAATGGTGTGTAACAAGTATTAAGTGCATCAATGGCAAGTGCAAAAAAGAACGCGAATACAAAAACAAATGGATGTTGATGATACCGTTTATGCGCGTAAATGTGGTATATGTTCCCAAACAGGACAAGATCACCGTAAATGTCCTTTATTTGATTTGGGAAGCAGTGGTAATTCAGCTCCCGGTGGCAGTTCATCCAATGTGCCCAATTATCAAGGATAAACTTAGTGTTTTGTTACAGTATTTTTGTTGTACTAAATGTCTGTAATGGTGCAGTTTTGCAATATTAATGAAATAAAATTAAGTTTCCAATAGGCTTAAATCTAATTGGCATTTAACATTGAAGATTCAATACAACAATATAAAATAAATTCAAGAAATAAATAACGATTTTTATTTGCCATTGTCATCACTATCTGACACTATTTTATTATCATTATCTTCATCTTCTTCGTCAACATCTTGTACGCATCCGTCCAGACCGAGGGAATCATAATCTTGGGCCCAGTTGACACACATTTGTCGTATTTCGTTGCTATTATCAATATGACCACTTGGTTGATTTTTACAATAATATGGGACTCCTACGTCCAACGTCAGCGGTAGAAACTTAGGTAGTCCCTCCAACTCGACAATTGTTGGAAATACAGGATAATCAATGTCACTATGTAATTTTTCATTTTTTAAAGAATCCCAATACTGATCCTCCGTTCCTTGCAGGTAGTTAAGATCATCTAATGCATGATGAACGGCTAGTGCCTTTTCCATCTTTAAATCTCCTTCATCAAATACCGAATCACTTTTGGTTCATCTTTGTGTGTGCTTGTTTAGAAGGTTACAGATCGTGCTTGTGGTACAACTAGCCCATGCCAATGGGAATAGTACTTCATAATCACATCTTTTTGAGTAAAGGGGAACCCATTGTAGTTTTTTACCCCAAATTCGCATACCTTCAGGATTTGTAGAATGCGCTTCCCCCTCAATAATGAGTCTTGCAACTTTGCGATCTATGTGTATATTGATACGCTTATTTTCCAAGGGCCGTAAAACAACATACCACTTGTCATCAACCAAATCAGTATAACAACCTAGCATATTTTTTTAAAGGTAGCGATCGATTGTGTTATGACGTATTCCATGGGATCTATTGAACTACCTTCACTTTTTTGCCTCTTTTAAAACCACTTATTAAATGTTAGTGGCATTTCCGAAATGGATGTTGCAATGCTTTTTGAAATGGTTTTTGAATAATCAAATGTTGGTTCAACTTAAAAAGAACTAAACTGCATGAAATGTAGCGCATCACCAATATGCGTTATGTTTATTGCATGTCGACTTGAAAAATTTGTCGACTTGAAAAAGATGCACTGCCTTGTACCGTAAAGAATTATTAGCACGCGAAACGTAGTGCATCACTAATATGTATTATGTGTATTTTCATGTCGGCCTGAAAAAGATGCACCAACTTGTACAATAAAGAAACATTACCACGAGAAACGTAGCGCATCACCAATATGCGTTATGTAACCTAAAATAAGTTTTAGCTACCTATAAAACCCCACACATTTTGCATTATTATTTGTGGCATAAGCAAACGAAGAAAACAACTTTCCATTAAATTTTCAAATTTGAGCAGTACGGCATGTTTGGACGCAATGTTGTACTAAGGTGTTACTGTAGCAAACGTGCGATTTCAAATTCATGTTGGTCAAATTGCAATCTAGGAAGCTGACGTTGGATGTGTCAACAACTTGTAAGTTATTATTGCTAAAAGTTATGTTGGTTAGTAGATTATTTATAACAAGTTAATTAATAGTTTTTTGCTGATATCCCCATTTGTAGGACAAAAATAAATGTGGTTTTGAAGAATGATATGATGAATCCATTAACCAGGAATACAACAAATCGTATTTGCTAAATATTTGGAATCTGACTGGTGAGTACAAACTCCAGATCTTGAAACTCCAAGAATAACTTGCGACAGTGAAGGAGAAACTGCAAGAGGCATAAGAAGAAAATAAGCAGTTGGAAGAAAAATTTCAGTGGTTGCGGTATATAATAATAATGGGCGATAGTGATTAAACAAATACATGGATACGTTAAGTATAAGTTTTTATTTTTATGTTGTACATGTCATGTATTATCTATAAATTTTAACGAATTTAAATTTATGTTAATTTGTCTTGTTTTTTTGTGTTCTAGTTTATAACTAATAAATAACCCAAAAAATAAAAACACATGCGCAAATTATGTAAAACATCAATACTTTTGCTATTAGATATTTAATGTCATATATACAACTCAAAATACATATCAATGAGTCCCACAACCTATATGTTTTAAAGTATTGGTTGGCCTAAAGTGCATACCATCCCGCCCGACTACGCTATCAAGATCATCCTCATCACGACGCCTCTTTATCGGAGGATGCGCTGCAGCATGATCGTCAGTAAGGCTGGCAGGCTCAGTAGAAATGGCCGTTGGGCTATCAGTAACCTACAGAATAATGAGATATTATAGTATATGAAATATAGAATACTAACGTATATGTTAGCAAAAATTGTTAATGGTTATATCATGGTCTCAGCGGGCTCCTGAATAAGATTATTCGTCTTCGAAAAGCGAGTATCGCACAATATGGCCTCTATGATGGGTGATGACGAAATCTTTAAAAAAAGATAAACACTTTAGACATTACTAACTAACCTATAAGCTAAAAACAAATTGAAATAATAGTAATACGAACAAACTTGCGCTTGAGTAGCCACAAAATACTCTGTGGGAACTCCGAGGTGCACTCGAGTAGATGAAGGTTGTGACGTCTCGACCCGATGTGATGTCTCCCTATCTGTGCCTGAAAAACCCTTAGCAGCCCTCGATGATGAGCCATAACTCAGTCTTCGCCCACTATGCACCTTTTGCATCGGATGATCCTCAACAACCCTCAACGGCTCTGGACGATTAGGAAAATACTGATCCCAATCATATTGTGTAATAGTGGTGCCCATAATCAACACTGGAGCTGATGGGGTTAACTGTGAAGTCCTTAGTGATAGCTGAAGGCTGAATGACGGCATATTATGAGGAGCATCGTGTAGCTTAGGGTAGTCACCCTGCTGATCATCTCTAATATCCTCCACGGGTGCCTCAAAGCCCCCTTGATGGGGACTCAGTCCTTGCCGACCACCATGACCACGTGGGCCACCCCTTCCTCTCTAGCCACGCCTGCCATGTCTAACACGTTCTGGGGACACATGTGGCCTATGATAGTACTCCTCAGGCGACACATAAGGAGCCTCGTAACCTGACCGTTCATCCTCTTGGGCATGTCTCAATGTGTCAACAGCAAGATCAGCAACCCGACGACCAAACCTGTGGACAATTGCCGCTTCGTCGCTTGTATGTTGTAGTATCTCCAGTCCCAACTGGTAGAATTGGTGTAAGCCGATAACCTGCATAATATATAACATATTAACTAAGTAAGGATGTTAAAGTAATGTAACATTATAAGTAAGTATAACAAATAACATACCGGTGCTTCATGTCTCCCGACGTATGGAACATACTGACCACAAGCGCGATGAACAGGATTCCCGATGAGAAGGCAAGTAACACTACGATACCAACCCATGTACTCATGCTCCCCATCCAAATGGCAGAATCTGCCCATACCTTTGGTCCAAATTCTCTATTCGGTCCTTTAGCCAAGTCAAGTATGTATGGTCGACATTGCAGCGATCATCCTGCTGGTAATGTGTGGAATGCCAAGTAGACAGAATAAGTATAAGTTGGCGTCGACCAAACTGTCGAAGGACTCGCTCGATGGCATGATGCTCGACTATATCGATACATATAAGTGGGACTGAAGACATCCATATAACTCGACTGCGGGAGCAATAATATGGAAATCCAGCTATGAGTGCATCCTTCTATGGCCTCCATATGAACTATTTGTTAAACACAAGAATCTTGAGTAAACGCAAGACTGATCAAGCATTATCAAATAAACTTATTTATATGTACCTGAACATGTTCAAGTAAATCCAACAGATCGCTGTAATAAGGGAGATGATGTCGAGCCTCGACCTCGCGGGCATGGCTTCGCCTATCTACCCGCCTCCTAGCTAGTAGTAGAAACGATAGAGGTGGTGCATCTAGAGCTATCAGGGGCAGAGGTGGCTGGAACTGCAGGAATCACTCCCAGCCCTAAACCTAATATTGACTGTGGATGTAAAATATAAGTCATTTTTTACTATCTCTGTTATAATCATGAAAAGAATTGATAATGTTATCACCTGCAGAAGCGGTATAAAATCGGCGATGTCTCTCACGGTGCCCATGGACGACCGACACAACTACCTATAAAGATAGGCTAAAACAACTCCACCCCAACTGTAACTAGATTATGCAGAAATCGCAAGCTAACTAGGTTTCCTAAAGTGTTCGGGAATAGAATACCACCAAACATCATCAGCAACAACAGCCTCGTCTGCCAGCCAATAACCTTTGGTGGAGAGTCATCAGTAATCTCTGAATGCAGTGCCACCATATTCTGCCTAACGGGCGACAGCTGCAATCGACTGACACCACTCAAAGCAGTCGACTCCGTAGTCTAGAAATCGATGAGCCTCCGCAACATATGCAGATAGTCCTCTCCCGTATAGTTCCTAAAAGCATGCGGGTAGTTGACAACCATACCATTAATGGGCAAACTGAATATAACCCCTACGTCCTCTAGCGTGATGGTAGCCTCGCCGAAAGGTAGATAAAATGTGTGTGTATCTAGTCACCACCGCTCTATCATATCCATGATCAGGGCCCAGTCGAACTGCAACTGGCCGATATCTATAATCCGATAAAACCCCTTCCGCTGAAGGCGTCTAACTGTACGAGGATGAAGTGGGTGGTCCCTAATGAACTCCCAAAGATCGTCTATACGTCTGGGGTGGAAGGTTTGGGACAGACACTGCCCATCCTATATGTGTGAAGACATATGGTTGCCCTGGAGAAACAGTAGCTCTCGAATAGCAGGTCCAAGATGCACTTGGGAAAGCTCCATGACAATGACTGTAAATTGAACAATACTAATTAATGTATTTTTTTGTTTAATCGTTTAACATCTTTAAATATATTGCGATATTTTTTATATTAATATTTAATCGATAAATTTTCTATATTATTACTTAGGTTGATACATTTTCTATATTATTATTTTATATTTTAGTTTTTGTTTTACATTTTTGACTAAAATTCGGCTGGATTTTGTTTGAACTGTCATCTTTTTTTCATATATTTTTGGGTTATAAGAGAACTAAATATTTAATTTTCATAACTAATCATGATATATTTAATAATTATTCATTTAAAAAAATAATTAGGTTGATAAACTTTCTATATTACGGTCACAACCCCAAATCCCCTCCGTAGGACGTTGTGACGATACCTAATCCCTACGACCGGGTAAGCCTAACAAGCATGTGGAATAACTGAACAATAACTTAAATCTCAAAACACCAATATCTATATAAATGAAAACTACAACCCAACATATACAAATCCCAAAACCCAGTGAAGTATAAGGTGCTGAAACACTCCTATACATCACTGTCTATAAAGATGTAAAGAAATAAGAAAAGAACATGATAGAAGGGAACTCCGAGGCCTGCAGACGCAGGCAGGTGTACCTTAAAGTCTCCAAGCGGCAACACAACACTCTAATACTGAGGCAGATAGGATGTACCTGGATTTGCACAAAACATGTGCAGACGCATAGTATGAGTAATCCACAATGGTACCCAGTAAGTGCCAAGCCTAACCTCAGTAGAGTAGTGACGAGGTCAGGTCAGGGCCCTACTGGAAATAAGAAGAAACAAGGTAGAAGATATAAATACATAATAAGAATGACATGGAAGTGAAATAATCAAGAGTTTACGGAAAATAACAACACGGATTCAAAAGAAAGCAAACACCACACGAAAGGAAACAAGAATCTTAGAGGTTAAGGAAAACAATAAGAAACAATACAACAAATAGAGAAGATAAACAAGGGCACTCCAGAGGTACCGCCTCATAGTCCCAAATCATAATATAACTCAAAGTTTTTCCTTATATCACCAGGGGAACCTTTATATTTTGTTTTAAAAATTATTTTTCCCGAAATAGCATCTCGCGTTTTAGCCCAGCTTATCACACTGCATGGCTTCTAGTAGTTCCCCTACTAGCCACACGTATCAAGCCCACCTTATCTCACCACATGCGTTTCAAATCCCAGACCTTATATCACCGCATGCGTATGAATAATCACAACGGCACGACAGAAACCTCGTGCAAACAATAACAATCGCATGGTCGAAACCTCGTGCAACAATAACAACAACATGGTAAAAACCTCGTGCAAACAACCAAAATAATCACCTCAACAATAACATGAAAGCCAAACATAATAGCTAAATAACATGAAGTTTCACAACTTACAGCTTGCCTCAACAAAAACCACGGCCTTGCAACTCAACACCAACTCAACAACAAGATATTTCAAGGATAGCCATTTCAAGTAAAGAATTCCACGGTTAAGTAATGAACACGTAATCAAGAAAGCAAGTAATTCAACTAAACATGTAGTACAAGTTGCAAATAAGAGATAAGACAAGTAGACATATGAAATTAGGCTAAACATGATGACTATACATGCTAAAGTAACTCAATTAAGGCATAAAAAGGAAACTACTTAGCTAAAATCGGAATTTCAATATTTAGCCCATGTACACACTTGTCACCTTGCATACACGGCCTTCACATATCACAAATTACCACAACAGTACCAAATCCTAAGAAGAATTTCACCCATAGAAGGTTAGACAAGTCACTTACCTCAAATCACGCCAAATCAATAAATTAGAAGGCCTTTCCCTCGACTTTCTGACACCGAACGGCTCGAATCCAGCAAAAACAATTACATACTATAAATATAACTATAGGAAACTAATTTGAATAATGAAATAATGGTTTTAGCAAATAATTGAAAAATCACCCCAAAAAGTTAACCCGGGCTCGCGTCTCGGAACCCGACCAAAATTACGAAAAACAAATACCCATTCGATATCGAGTCCAACCACACAAGAATTATTCAAATCCGACCTCATTTGCCTTTCAAACTCAAAAATTTAGTCTAAGAACCTCTACACGTTTTCCCCAAATTTTCCACCCCAAATCTCTAATTACATGATGAAATCAATGATAGCTTAGTGGAATTTAATCAAAACCGAGTGAAGAACTCTTACCCCAATAATCCCTATGGAAATACCTCAAAATTCACCTCAAACCGAGCTCTCTAAGTTCAATTTGTGAAATATGAAATAAACCCTCGATTTGGAATTTAAGTTCTGTTGCCTAGTTAATTACACATAGCGATCGCAGAAATCCACATGCAATCGCGTAAGACAATTTTTGTCCGACTCAACCTAATCCTTTGCGATCATGTAAAATCACTCGCAAACGCGGATAACAACACCGCCTCAATGTCGCATTCGCATCACAGGCTATGCGATCGCGTAGCACAACTGTCCCAGCCCCAGCTTGGCCAATTCTTCTTCGCGAACGCGAATTCCACTACGCGTTCGCGATTAACTGTAAGCCAAACCTCTGTGATTGCAACCCTCCCTCTGCGAACGCATAGAGTAAAAACCATCAGTCCATAAAAATCCCTTCGAGATAGCGGTCCAAACCATGTGATCGCACAAAAGGAAACCAGAAGCACCAGACTCAACAACTCCTCAGCGATCCAAAATGCGCAAAACATGGTCTGAATCACACTTGAGGCCCCAACACCTCAACCAAATATATAAACAAGCCTAAATCATCATACGAATATGCCCGAAGCCTCAAATCACATCATACAACACTAAAATCACGAATCGCGCATCGATTGAAGCCTAAGAACATACGAACTTCCGAATTTCCAAAACTAATGCCGATTCATACCAAAACAACTCCAATTGCACACAAGTCATAATTAACACTACGGACCTATTCCAACTTTCGAAATTGGGATCCGACCCCGATATTAAAAAGTCCACTCTAGGTCAAACCTTCCATAATCTTCCAGCATTCCAACTTTCACCAATTTACGCTGAAACGACCTACGGACCTCCAAATCAACATCCGTACACGTTCCTAAGACCAAATTCACCTTAATGAGCTATTGGAACCATCAAAACTCAATTTTGGAGTCATCTTCACATAGGTCAACCTACGGTCAACTCCTACAACTTAAACTTCTAACTTAGGGACTATGTGACCCATTTCACATCGAAACTCTCCCCAACCCGACACCAAGCACTCCGGAAAGTCATGTAACCATAAAATGAAATAGAGGGAGAAATAAATAGGGGATCTGGGATAATATTTTCAAAATGACTGATCGGGTTGTTACATCCTCCCCCTCTTAAAACAAACGCTCATCCTCGAACGAATATAGAGACATACCTGATGTGGTGAAAAGATAAGGATAATGGCTACGCATATCATGCTCAGTCTCCCAAGTGCCTCCTCGATTGGCTGACCCTCCACTGAACCTTCACTAAAGCAATGCTCTTCGACTTCAACTTTTGAACCTTCCTGTCCAAAATGGCCACTGGATCCTCAACATAATACAAATCCTTGTCTAACTGGACAGAGCTAAAGTCTAACACATGAGACATATCGCCTTGATACTTCCGGAGCATAGAAATATGGAATACTGGATGAACTGCAGCTAGATTAGGTGGTAGTGCAAGTCTGTAGGCCACATCTCCAATCCTCTCAAGAATCTCAAAAGGCCCGATATACTTACGGCTCAACTTTCCATTTTTCCCGAACCGCATAACACCCTTCATGGGTGAACCCGGAGCAAGACCTACTCCCGAACCTTGAATGAAACGTCGTGAACCTTCCGATCCGCATAACTCTTTTGTCTGGATTGGGATGTACGAAGTTGATCCTGAATCAATCTAACCTTTTTCAAAGCATCCTGAACCAAGTCTGTACCCAATAGCCAAGCCTCGTCTGGCTCAAACCAACCCACTGGATACCAATACCGCCTACCATACAAGGCCTCATACGGGGCCATCTGAATGCTCGACTGGTAGCTGTTGTTGTAGGAAAACTCCACAAGTGGCAAGAACTGATCCCAAGAGCCCTCAAAATCTATCACACATGCACGTAGAATATCCTCAAATATCTGAATAGTGCGCTCGGATTGTCTGTCCGTCTGAGGGTGAAATAAATGCTCAACTCGACCCGAGTACCTAACTCATACTGTACGGCTCTCTAGAACCGCGATGTAAACTACGTACCCCGATCATAGATGATAGATACCGGCATGCCATGAAGCCTGGCATTCTCGCAGATATAAACTCGAGCCAGCTGTTAAGAAGAATAAGTAGTCACCATTGGAATGAAATGAGCCGACTTGGTCAACCTATCCATAATCACCTAAACTACATTGAACTTCCTTTGAGTCGGTGGGATCCTAACAACAAAATTTATAGTAATCTGCTCCCAGTGCCACTCCGAAATCTCTAGCTTTTGAAGAAATCCACCTGGCTGCCGATGGTCATACTTCACCTGCTGACAATTTAGGCAACGAGCTACATACTCCACTATGTTCTTCTTTATTTTCCTCCACCAATAATGTTGCCTCAGGTCCTGATACATCTTTGTGGCACCTGGATAAATGGAGTACCGCAAACTATGAGCCTCCTAGAGAATCAACTCACAAAAACCATCTACATTGGGCACACATAGCCTGCTCTGCATCCGTAATTCACCATCATCTCTAATAGTGAACTCCTTGGAATCACTGTACTGAACCGTGTCCTTAAGGACAAGCAGATGGGGGTCGTCGTACTGATGTTGCCTGATACGATCATAAAGAGAAAACCGAAAAACCACACAAGACAAATCTTGGCTCGGCTCAGAAACATCCAATCTAACAAACTGGTTGGCCAAGGCCTGAACATCCAAGGTATGCTAAATTGCCCAAACTCTCCGCCCTACGACTCAAGGCGTTGGCCACCACAGTGACCTTTTTGAGATGATATAGAATGGTGATTTCATAGTCCTTAACCAACTCTAACCACCTCCGCTGATGCAAGTTAAGATCCTTCTATTTGAATAGATGCTGCAGACTCCGGTGGTCGGTGTTGATCTCACAAGGAACACCGTAGAAATAGTGCCGCCAAAATCTTGAAGGCATGAACAATAGTTTCTAACTCAAGGTTATTGATAGGATAGTTCTTCTCATGTACCTTCAGCTGTCTAGACGCGCATGCAATCACCCTATCGTCCTGAATCAACACTACGTGGAGACCAATACGTGACGCATCACAATACACATACGCATAGAACCATCATTCTTATTCATAAACAAGACTGGAGCACCCAAAGGCACATTGGGCCGAATGAAACCCTTATCAAGCAACTCCTGCAACTGCTCCTTTAACTCCTTCAACTCTAGTGGGGCCATACGATATGGAGGAATAGAGATGGGCTGAATGCCCAGTAACAAATTAATACCAAAGTCGATATCCCTGCCGGGTGGCATGCCTGGAAGATCAACCGGGAATACATCTGTATAATCCCTCACTACCGGAACAGACTCGATGGTAGAAGTATCAATACTGATATCCCTCACATATGTTAGATACGTATCACACCCCTTCTCAATCATCCATTGAGCCTTTAGAAATGATATAACCCTGCTAGAAGTATAATCTAATGTACCTCTCCAATCTACCCATGGTAATCCTATCATAGCCAACTCACGGTCTTGGCGTGTCAGTGTAAAATAGCATGATAGGGTGACAACTAGTCCATGCTTAAAATAATATCAAAGTCTACTTTACTGAGCAATAATAGATCGGATCTGATCTCAAAACCACTAAGAACAAACAAATACGACTGATACATAAAGTCAACAATAATATAATCTCCCACAGGTGTAGACATATAGATAGAAGAACCCAAAGAATCACGGGATACACCCAAATACAGAGAAAAATAAGATGACATATATGAATAAGTGGAGCCTGGATCAAATAAAATCTCTATGACAGACCGGAACAACACCTGTGATGACAGAGTTAGATAAAACTGCCTCCGTCCTAGCAAGAAGAGAATAATATCTGGCCTGGCCTCCCCCACTAGGGCGACCTCTACCTGTTCGACCTCTACCTCGAGCTGGCTGTGTAGGTAGAGTGGTATCTGGTGCGGTAACCATAGCTTGAGGACTCGGTAGAGCATGTGGAGCCTGAGTAGTTTGTGGAGGTGCACCCCTCTTGAGTCTGGGGCAATTCCTCACCATATGGAAAGTGTCACCACACTTAAAACAAGTTCTTAGAGGATGTGGGTATTGTGGCTGGCTCGGGCTTGATCGACTGGACTGACCGCAGAAAGTACCCCGTCTAGGAGGTGCACTAGACAATGGCTAGGCGTAATAAGGAGCCTGAGGCCTATGAGTGGTTAGAATACTGCTGGAAGCTGGAAGTATTGAATGAACAAGGAGACTCACATAGCCCCTACCATGATGAGCTGCAACTGGGGCATGTGTACCACTATATGTGCCAGACTCTCGATACCTATTGGCCTCCCTCTCCTCTCTCTCCGGAGTCAACATACCCTCCAATCTCCTAGTGATCCCCGCTACCTGCTGCTATGCGATGTCCATCTCCAACTCTCGGGCCATGCTAAATCTGATACTGGGGTTGAGCCCATCGATAAATTGACGGAATCTCTCTCCAATAGTAGCAACCAAGGCTGGTGCATGGTTAGCCAAATCACTGAACTAGACCGCATACTCTGACACAGTCATAGAACCCTATCACATCTTCTCAAACTCTGCGCGCCATGCATCTCTAAGACTCCGGGGAACATACTCCCTCAAGCACATATATGAGAACTGAGATCAAGTGAGTAAAGCTGCCTCAGCCAAACTACCCAACTCATATGCTCGCCACCACTGATAAGCTGCTCCCTTAAGCTGGAATGTAGTGAAGCAACCCCACTAGTCTCCACAATACCCATAGTTTCTTGAGGATATGGTGGCACTTCTCAAGAAAACCCTAGGCATCCTCTAACGCCAAGACACTGAAAGTAGAAGGGTGGTACTTCTTGTACCTCTCGAGCCTGAGATGCTCCCCCTCAAAAACTGTAGCCCTAACCTTAGGCTAAACTGGGGCTACCGGTTATACTTGTATGACCTCTGGAACCTGGTCGACCTGAACCCGTTGTTCTAGGGTACGGGTGGTTGTGCTCCTCCCCTGGCCTAAGATATGGCAGGAGCAAGTGGGATCAACCCTGCCTGAGCTAAAGTGCCGAACATGCTTAGAAACTGGGCGAGAGACTCCTGGAGATCTGGTGCAGTAATAGATGTCTCAGGTGCATGCCCTCCAACTAGAGCTACTGGTGGCTCCTCAGTAGCAGCTCGTGCGGGTGCTTTGGCCGCACCACATGGACGTTATCGGCCTCTACTCTGGCCTGGCCTCTTGTTGCTCTAGTAGGGGACACAGGTGTCTGGTCTTCTGATCCTGTTGTATGTGTTCTCACCATTTGTGAGAGAATAGAAATACAAGTTTATAATCCCGAAGACAACAATTTCGTACAATAAGGAATCAAACTGAATCTTTTCCTAATAGTTCCATAGCCTCCCGAAAATAAGTACAAACGTCTCTGTACCGATCCACGAGACTCTACTTAACCTGCTTGTGACTCATAACACCTATGAACCTAGAGCTGTAATACTAACTTGTCACGACCCCAAATCCCCTCCGTAAGACAGCGTGATGACCCCTAGTGCCTAAGACTTGGTAAGCCTAACAAGCATGCGAAATAACTAAACAATAACTTAAATCTCAAAATATCAATAGCTATATCAATGAAAACCGCAACTCAACATGTACAAATCCTAAAACCTGGTGAAGTATAAGTCACAAGCTCTAGATATAGTGCTGAAACACTCATGTATATTACTGTTTATAAAGATGTAAAAAAATAAGAAAAGAATAGGATAGAAGGGGACTCTGAGACATGCGGACACATGCGGTTGTACCTTGAAGTCTCCAAACGGCAACGCAACACTCTAATACCGAGGCTGATAGGATGTACCTGGATCTGCACAAAACATGTGCAGAAGCGTAATATGAGTACAACATAATGGTACACAGCAAGTGCCAAGCCTAGCCTCGGTAGAGTAGTGACGAAGTCAGGTCAGGGCCATACTGGAGATAATAAGAAACAAGGTAGAAGATATAAATACATAATAAGAATGACAGGGAAGTGAAACAATAAAGAGTTTATGGAAAATAACAACACGGAGTCAAAAGAAAATACCACACGAAAGGAAACAAGAATCTTATAGGTTAAGGAAAACAACAACAAACAATACAGCAAGTAGAGAAGATCAACAAGGGCACTCTCGAGGTACCGGATCGCAGTCCCAAATCATAAAATAACTCAAAGTCTTTCCTTATATCACCGCGGGAGCCTTTATATTTTGTTTTATAAATTATTTTTCCCAAAATAGCATCTCGCGTTTTAACACACCTTATCACACTGCATGGCTTTTAGTAGTTCCCCTAGTAGCCATGCATATCAAACCTACCTTATATCACAGCATGTGTATCGGTAATCACAACGACATAGCAAAAACCGTGTGCAAATAATAACAACCGCACGACAGAAACCTTGTGCAACAATAACAACAACAAGACAGAAATCTCGTGAAGACAACTAAAACAATTACCTCAATAATAACACGAAAGCCAAACATAGCAACTAAATAACATGAAGTTTCACAACTTACACCTTGCCTCAACAGAAACCACGGCCTTGCAACTCAACACCAACTCAACAACAAGATATTTCAAGGATAGTCATTTCAAGTAAAAAATTTCATGGTTAAGTAATGAATATAGAATCAAGAAAGCAAGTAATTCAAATATACATGTAGTACCAGTTGCAAATAAAAGATAAGACAAGTAGACATGTGAAATTAGGCTAAACACGATGACTATACATGCTAATGTAACTCAATTAAGGCATAAAAGGAAACTACTTAGCTAAAACAGGAATATCAATATTTAGCCCGTGTACGCACTCGTCACCTTCCGTACACGACCTTCACATATCATAAATTACCACAACAGTACCAAATCCTAAGGGAAATTTCTCCAACACAAAGGTTAAAAAAGTTACTTACCTCAAACCACGCCAAATCAATCAATTAGAAGGCTTTTTCCTCAATTTTTTGACTCCGAACGGCTCGAATCTAGCCAAAAGAATTGCATACTATAAATATAACTATAGGAAACTAATTTGAATAATGAAATAATGGGTTTAGCAAAAAAATTGAAAAATTGCCCAAAAAGGTCAACCCAGGCTCGCGTCTAGGAATCCGACCAAAATTACAAAAACCGAACAACCAATTAATATCGAGTCCAACCATATAAGAATTAGTCGAATCGGACCTCATTTCGCCTGTCAAAACTCAAAATTTAGTCTAAAAACTTCTACACGTTTTCCCAATTTTTCACCCCAAATCTCTAATTACATGATGAAATCAATGATAGATTAGTGAAATTTAATAAAAAAAACAAATTAAGAACTTTTACCCCAACAATCCCTCTGAAAACCTCTCGAAATTTTGCCTCAAACCGAGCCCTCCAAGTCCAATTTGTGAAATATGAAATAAACCCTCGTTTTGAAATTTAAGTTCTGTTGCCAAGTTAATTACACATCGCGATCGCAGAAATCCACATACGATCGCGTAAGACAATTTCTGCCCGGCTCAACTTAACCGTTCGCAATCGCGTATAAGAACTCGCGAACGAGGATAACAACACTACCTCAACCTAGCATTTGCACGCGATCGCGTAGCACAATTGTCCCAGCCCCAGCTTCGCCAATTCTTCTTCGCGAACGCGAACTCCACCACGCGTTCGCGATTAACTGTAAAACAAACCTCTGCGATCGTATCCCTCTCTCTGCGAATGCATAGAGTAAAAACCATCAGTCCATAAAAACCCCTTCGTTATCGTGGTCCAAACTATGCGAACGCACAGAAGGAAACTAGAAGCACCAGATTCAGCAACTTCTCAACAATCCGAAATGTGCCAAACATGGTCCGAATCACACCCGAGGCCCTCGTGACCTTAACCAAACATACCAACAAATCCTAAATCATCATACGAACACGCTCGAAGTATCAAATCACATCAAACAACACTAAAATCACTAATCGAGCATCGATTCAAGCTTAAGAACTTATGAACTTCCGAATTTCCAAAACTAATGCCGATTTATACCAAAACAACTCTGATTGACACCAAATTTTGCACACAAGTCATAATTAACATTATGTACCTATTTCAACTTTCGCAATCGGGATCTGATCCCGATATCAAAAGGTCCACTCCATGTCAAACCTTCCAAAATATTTCAACTTTCCAACTTTCGCCAATTTACGCCGAGACGACCTACACACCTCAAAAACAACATCCGGACACGTCTCTAAGATACAAAATTACCATACGGAGCTATTGGAACCATCAAAACTTCATTCCAGAGTCGTCTTCACACAAGTTAATCTACGGTCAACTCCTACAACTTAAACTTCTAACTTAGGAACTATGTCCCATTTCACTCCGAAACTCTCCCGAACCTGACACCAAGCATCCCAGTAAGTCATGTAACCACAAAATAAAATAGAGGGAGAAATAAATAGGAGATCGATGCTTATACTCTCAAAACGACCGGTCGGATCATTACAATTACTATTTTATATGTTACTTTCTTACATTTTTTGAATAAATTCAGCATGTTTTTTTTTGAACTGTCATTTTTTTTTCCAGATTTTTTGGGTTATAAGAGAATTAAATATTTAACTTTCATAACAAATCAAGATATATTTAATAATTATTCATATAAAAAATACTGCTAACTTAATACTAAATAATATTCAATTTATTTCATTCGTAACGATTTGTTTGTTCACTTTTATATTTCGCCTAAAAAATCGGCAGCGTCTCTTTTGTAATGTCAACTAATTATTTTATTATTCATATCTAATATTTGATATTTATCTAGTAATATATTTAATTTATAATTGAGTACTCTAACCGAATTAGTTAATGAGGGCACATAGTTCTTATTCTAGACTAAAGAATCCTAAAGACCACTAAAGTCACACAACTCTAAATTTTCATAAACAACATTAAATAACATAAGCTAAAATTTATTATCAGTTTTACTACGCTAAAGGGCAATGCATAATAATTAAAGACACAACATAACACTAAAGGGCACTAAACAACAATAAAGTCAAATATTATTATATGTACAATAGTAAACTCACATATAACACTAATTATTCAGCAAAATAATAATATATACTCTTCATAATTTTTTAGAACATAAGTAAACTAATTAGGATAAAAAATAAAAAAATAACTAAATCACAAAACAACAAAACGATCACAAAAAGCATACAACATAGTAAAAACAACTAATTAGTAATTTATATACATGAGTTTTACTAAAAAGTGAGTCGGAATACTTCGTTTTAGAGCTTTTTCAATTGAGAAAAATTGATAATTTTACCATCGAAACAACAATAGAAGAGATCCACTACACGACAACACCTTGGATCCGGTGTTAGCTCGCTAAAATATAGAGGGGACATGATTTTTGGAGGACGGTTGGGCTCCAATGGAGATTTATGCTTTAAAAGGGGGGGGGGGACCAATTTTGTAAGTTCTATCGCGAGGAAGAATGATGGGCCATATTATATGTAGGTATAGTGCATATATCGGATGCGCTATACCTACTTGTCTTTTCAACTTCAGGTATAGCGTACCCAGTATATGCGATATACTTATAGTTTGACCGACATTTGAATTTCAAATATAACGCATGAGTTGCATGCGCTATACATTAACGGACAAACGTGTCGTTAAGGTATAGCGCATGCAACACATGCGTTATATATAAATTGGTTATCAATTGATTTTTTTAAACCTATTTTTGTGATTTGAGATTAGGAATGAAGTTATTCGAGAGAAGGTGGGCGTAGCCCCCGTGGAGGACAAGATGAGGGAAGCAAGACTCAGATGATTCGGGCACATTCAGAGGAGGAGCATTGATGCTCCGGTGAGGAGATGTGAGCGGCTAGCTGTGGTGGGCACGAGGAGAGGTATAGGATGACCCAGGAAGTATTGGAGAGAGGTGATCAGGCAGGACATGACACAACTTAGGATTACTGAGGACATGACCCTTGACAGGGAATTGTGGAGGTCGAGCATTAAGGTTATAAGTTAGGAGGTAGTTGTGAATATTTCTTCGGCGCATCAGAGTGAGACTTGCCAGGTAGGATTTAGTCTTAGGATGTTAGTGGTTTCTACTGATGACGGTCTTTACCTACTGGTTATTGTTGTACCTTCCATCTATTTTGTGATATTCCTGTTATTTTATTACGATTCTATTGATATTACTAATATATCGTCTCTTGTCTTCTTCTTGAGCTAAGAGTCTCCTAGAAACAGTCTCTCTACCCCTCAGGGTAGAGATAAGGTCTGCGTATATACTACCCTCCCCAAACCCCACTAGTGGGATTACACTGGACCGTTGTTGTTGTTGTATTTTTGTGATTTGAGTGAAAAAATGACCATACTTTGGTTCCGGACTTTCCATCCGATACCTATACCGATAAAAAGTAACAGGTACCAAAGGTAATTAGTTGAAGTGAGTGTAATCTGATCCCAACAAAACCTAACTAAAAGAGATGAAGATGAACTCTTAAATTGGCAAGGAATGGGCCCAAAAGTCGTCATAAAGTGGGCCAGCCCCTGAAAGTTCGTTGACTCTTGAACTGAAGAAAAGAAGGCCCAAATTTAAGATTCAACAGATCGGTCGTCACGAGCAAGTGCCGGGCCTTTTGGGGCGATGAATTTGTAGGAACGCGTCAATCTCACTCCCCTTTGACCAAACCCAGAATCATTCCACTCTTAAAGTTTTACGTGGCGTTATTTTATTGGTCCAAAGAAGGTCTCAACTTGGACAGTTCACCTCAAGTGGGGTCCTTTGACTTCCCTTCCTATTCTGACTATTTCATTTCATTTTCTTTTAGAAAATTATTACTCCTATTTACCTCTCCTTAACACAGCAATTTGAAGGAAGCAAGAAACATTTATTTGTGGAATTTTAAGTTTTTTTTTCCTACAGGTTTAGGTTGTAATTTCTCTGGCTCCACTATGTCATTAATCATTTCTAGAATATCAGTCCATACTTGGTCGATATATATTTATCCTACTGACTTTTAATCGTTTTAATTTTGTCATTACTCATTATCGTTGAAGAATACATACATATATAGTCATTGTGTAGATTAAATATTAGACTTTTACTGAATTCACATTCTATAATTGAGTGAATTCTACAAATGCGCAGCCGGCGCTTAAATAAATAGTTTTTAATAATTTTAAATGTATATTTCACATATAAATATAAGTAATATATATTATTAAACATAGGAAAACCCACAAGCTAAAAAAAGCTAAAAAAACCTAACAAGTCCACAACTGCACATGCATTAACTTGTTTGAGGCTTTGACTCAGCCCTCGGAAGCAAAAATAGATAAATAAATAAATGAAACCTCATTTTTATTATCTCCAAGTTCGGAATGTAATGATAAATTACCTTGTTCATTTCTTCTAATATGAGGGATAAGATCCTTATTTTAGCATTTAAGTTCAAAACCACGTTAATCAAATCACTAGTGGTCTTTATTTTATGTTAGGGTAATCTTTTTTGTACTATATATACTATGTTATAAAGTATACTCCCTCCATTGTAGTTTATGTTATGTACTTGGATTTTAAGAATCTGTCACGATCCGGCTGGTCTAGCCAAACAATAATTTCTCCGTCAAGTCTTGACGGATCCAGACAAGAGAAAAGTAGCAAAGTCGACCACATTGGTCTCCACTATCCCCGAGTCCGAAACTTTTCTAATGCCTTTTTGGGCAAAAAATACTTTTTTACTACAAAACAAAAGTTACATAAATAACTAAAATGCAGTATTATACTGCGTTTTAATTTAACGGAAAGTTAGCCGTTAAAGTAAAACGCAGTACTATATTGCGTATTATAGGAAAACGCAGTATTGTACTGCGTTTTCCTATTAATATTGGGCCCATCTATATTTACTTAAAGGGAAACGCAGTATTATACTGTATTTTGCTTTAAAATAATAAAAAACCCTTCTTCCCCAAGACAACGACAGAACCGTCACCATTAAAAAAGAACACCCCTGCTGGTCCCCCCCACCCCCGTCAAAATTTAAAAAAAAATTTGGGCCCCACCCGTCACCCAAAAAGCAAAGAGTGTAGGTCCCGCTCAGAAAACAAGCTTTGGATTCCTTCATTCGGGTGCAAAATTTCGATTTGAATCAATTTCAAAAAACTTAAATCTAGGTATTTCGATTTTGTTTATGTCGAAACTCGTATAGTACATGCATATTTGTATTGTTGAATATGTTTTCATGTTAATTTGTGTTATGTTTGTGTTTAAATTTGTATCTTATTTATACCTGGATTGATTTATTAGCTTTGGGACAAAAAATTGTTAAAATTTGATAAATAATTTTTAATGTTAATGTTATGTTTTTATTTGCTTAAATAATAAATAAATATTATTTATTTAGTTTGTTGTTCATATTTGTATGTTATGTTTGTTGTTTTTATATGTAATAGTGACCTTTTATCGTAGTAAAATATAGAGCCTTTTAGCGTAGTAAAATATAGAGCCTTTTAGAGTAGTAAACTATAGAGCCTTTTAGTGTAGTAAAATATATAGCATTTTAGCGTAGTAAAATGTAGAGCCTTTTAGCGTAGAGTCTCTGTAGTTTAAGTATGTAGTAACTGCAAACTCTATCCAATTACACTTTACAAAATTAATTATTTAATTTATAAAAATAAACTTACAAAAGTAAAAAATTAATATATGTTGTCAAATTAACTCAAATATCGAGCCTGAAACCCATACATAATTATTCAGTCCAATATTAAAAATAATTAATTGTTTAATTGATTAAGCTAACAAAATTCTAAAAATATTGAAATTGACACGCATAATAATTAAGGATAGCTTGGTGCTACCGGGCCTCAAATATCGAGCATGGAACCCATACATAATTATTAAGTCCAATTCAAGGAATTTTACTTTAATTTATTAAACTAACAAAATTTTAAAAATGTTGAAATTGACACGCATAATAATTAAGGATAACTTGGTGCTACCGGGCCTCAAATATCGATCCGGAAACCCATACATAATTATTAAGTCCAATTCAAGGAATTTTAATTTAATTTATTAAACTAACAAAATTCTAAAAATGTTGAAATTGACACGCATAATAATTAAGGATAACCTGGTGCTACCGGACCTCAAATATCGAGCCGGAAACCCATACATAATTATTAAGTCCAATTCAAGGAATTTTACTTTAATTTATTAAACTAACAAAATTCTAAAAATGTTGAAATTGACACACATAATAATTAAGGATAGCTTGGTGCTACCGGGCCTCAAATATCGAGCCTGGAACCCATACATAATTATTCAGTCCAATTCAATAATTTTTAATTTAATTCCTTAAACTAACAAAATTCCATCGGTAACTGAAATTGACACGCATAATAATTAAGGATAACTTGGTGCTACCGGGCCTCAAATATCGAGCCTGGAACCCATACATAATTATTCAGTCAAAAATTAAAAATAATTAATTATTTAATTTATTAAGCTAACAAAATTCTAAAAATGTTGAAATTGACACGCATAATAATTAAGGATCGGTTGGTGCTACCGAGCCTCAAATATCGAGCCTGGAACCCATACATAATTATTAAGTCCAATTCAAGAAATTTTAATTTAATTTATTAAACTAACAAAATTCTAAAAATGTTGAAATTGACACGCATAATATATAAGGCTCGATATTTGGCATTCACGTTTGGCATACTTGGCAAATTATCAAGGTAGGGAATATTACGCTCATGAAATGGCACGTGGGACACGTACACTCTTGGTCTAGCGGGAGGTGGAGGAACATGCTCCCTCGTCAGCTTAGGTTCAACATTCACTTCCTCCCCATAATCACCCTCATCATGGAAGGGTGTGTCATCTCTAGACTCATCCGCATTGTTGTCATAATCACTATCATCTTCCTGACTCTGCGCATCTGCCAACTCAAGAGTGAATACGTCGTCTATGAACAACTGTGTGAGGTCAGCAACATCAAGAAGCTCGTTTTCACTACACAAAAAGAACAAAATGATAAGTTACCCAACTAGATAAATACTTTAGAAATAGATATATCACTTTACTTACAAGTCGTACTGTCTTGACGTTTCATGATGGATATTTTCTTGTTGGTGATGACTCCCGAATGGACCACCGTGGTCCAATACTCCAGAACTACGCATATTCCAACTAGGGGCGGGGTCATAACTTGTAAAATTCATATCCGGACGGTACCCCCTATGAAAAATATGAGTGTTAATACAAATCTAATTCAAACATAAAATAAACATCACTAAAGCGTAGAAAAATTGAAGTTTACCAATCGTCTTGTGGATTATATAAAGTTGAAAAATTATTTTGTGGTTGCTCATTCGCCGGTGGTGACAAGTTTAAATCAAGGCAAGCTCTTTCATCGGCAATCTGTCCGGCAAAAACTGCTCCAGAATAACCACCCGATGACAATCCCTACTATGCACGCCCTCATTATTGGGAACGTCTTCCACCTTGACGTACATTTCCAAAAAATTTATTACAATAAATTCCCTGTATTCATCCGGAATTCGCAAAAAAATCTCTAAGAGTTTTATCATCTTCGATGTTAAACTCAGAGTAATAAGCAAACCCCCGCGGAGTCACTGAATACGGAAATCTACCGGTTACTTTAAGGTTAACCGAACGCTTCCTCTGACTCATTTTTTTACGTAACAACGATACCAATTTATCGTACTCCATTGTAAGCGGCAATTTAACATGACACCGTGGAGGTGAGCTATACCTCACAGAGTTATTTTTCAGCACAACCTCACCCCCCCCCCCCCCCCCCCAATATAATGAAACCTTTATTTTTGGCTCTTCAAGACATTGTAAAAAAATGATTGATAAGAAGAAGAGAGATGTATGAACGGAAGTTTGAAGGAAAGTATTGAATGGATTTTCATAAAATTCAAACGCTTTAAATAAGCTTGGGGTGCAGAATTTTTTTTTATGTAAAACGCAGTACAATACCACGTTTTATGTATTTGAATTATTGGTGGCCCAAATTTTAAAGCAAAACGCAGTATAATACTGCATTTTTCTTAAACACAGTATTGTACTGCATTTCCCTTTAAGTAAATATAGCTGGGTATTAATAGGAAAAAGCAGTACAATACCGCATTTAAAGAAAACACAGTATTATACTGCATTTTCCTGTAATACGCAGTATAATACTACGTTTTACTTTAACGGCTAACTTTTCGTTAAATTAAAATACAGTATAATACTGCGTTTTAATTATTTATGTAACTTTTTTTAGTAGTAAAAACGTATTTTTTGCCCAAAAAGGCATTAGAATCTGTCACGATCCGACTGCTCTAGCCAAACAATAATCTCTCCACCAAGTCTTGGCGGATCCAGACAAGCGAAAAGTAGCAAAGTCGACCACATTGGTCTCCACTATCCCCATGTTCTTGAGAACCTCATGACAACTGTCCAAATAATCTTGGGGATCCTCAGAAGATGCACCGCTGAAAGTGGTAGTGAAGAGCTTGGTAAACTTGTCCAATCTCCACAAGGCATCAACAAACATAGTTGTTCCATCACCGGTCTGAGCTACCACACTCGGTTGAACTACTCCAACTGGCTGAGCTGCTGGAGTCTGAAACTGGGGAGCCATCTGCTCCGGAGTGCGAGTAGCAGGAGTCTGGGCTCCTCCTCCAGCCTAAGAGATGACTGGTGCTACAGGAAGCAAGCCTACTCGGGTGACACTCTCCATAAGGCCCACTAGACGGACCATAGCATCCGGAGTACTAGGGTAGCAATGAACTCCTCTGGGACCTGAGCTGGGCCCACCGGAACTGCCTGGGCTGGAACCTCATCATCAAACTCAACCTGAGGCTTCGCCGCTGGTGCTGCTGCTCTGGGCTGAGCTTGCCCCTACCTCGGTCTCTAGCACGGCCTCGGTCTCGCCCTCTACCCCTCGTGGGAGCTGCTGCTGGGGGCTCGAGCTGCTGATCAGTGGATGAGGAAGCGCGTGTTCTCGCCATCTGCGAAAGAACAGAGTAGAAATTCAATTAGCATTGAGAAACCAAACCGCACAACAAGAAAGAATATATGTGAAGTTTTTTCCTAACTTTGTAGCCTCTGGGGATAAATAAAGACGTCTCTATACCGATCCCTCAGACTCTACTAAGCTTGTCCGTGAATTGTGAGACCTATGCAAGCTAGGGCTCTGATACCAACTTGTCACGACCCGAATTTTCCACCCTCGAAAGTCGTGATGGCGCCTACTAGTGAAATCTAGGCAAACCAACTGTTGAAACAATTTACCTTTTTTCTATTTTTAATCCTTAATCAATTAGGAACCAACAGTTTATAATAACGGAATTTAAACAAGAGGAAGAAACAAATAAACCATTTAAATATTTCCAATACAATTTCTTAACCAAATACTACCCAGAACTAGTGTCACAACTTCATAGATGGTCTAGGAATACTACGAACAAGGTTCAAAAAAATAAATACAACACTGTTTCTGGAATACGTAAATGAAATAGGGTGAAAGGATAGAGGGAGACGCCAGGGCCTGCAGACGCCTGCAGGACTACCTTGGATTTCCGAATGGACTGAAGGCAGCAACCCCAAGCTAAGGTCCAAAAGCTGCTGCACTGGGATCTGCACACAGTGCAGAGTGTAGTATTAGCACAACCGACCCCATGTGCTAGTAAGTACCTAGCCTAACCTCGGCGAAGTAGTGACGAGGCTAGGACCAGACTACCAAATAAACCTGTACAGTTAAATCATATACATCAAAATATAAAAGCAGGACTGTACAGTTAAGAATGGGAGGGGGAAACATGCTACGGGGAAACATCAAAAGATAATAAAAGGACATCAGGTAAATACGATAAACACCATAACTCAATTATCAACAAGAATCAGAAATCAAACAAGTGCACGGCATCACCCTTCATGCTTTTACTCTTGTCCTCACCATAAGAATCAATATAATTTGCACTGCATCACCCTTCGTGCTTTTACTCTCATCCTCACCATAAAATCAAATATAATCGGCAAGGAATTGCACATCATGCGGCACGACATCATCCTTCGTGCTTTTACACTCTCCCTCACAAAATCATACACGACATCACCCTTCGTGCTTTAACACTCTCTCACCAAAATAATGCACGACATTACCCTTCATGGTTTAACACTCTTCCCCACCCAATCAACAATCACAAGAAATAAGGGCAAGGAAATAAATGAAATCATAATAAAATTCCGGCAAGGGAACAATAGTACAATAATCATATCCCGGCAAGGGAACAAAATCAAGAACATCAACATCCCAGCAAGGGAGATAGCATTAAAAGCAACAACATCCCGGCAAGGGAGACAATATAATAATCCTCTTCTCTTTTTCACATTTACTTCACAACTCACTACACAACTTGAGCCAATACTCTATAAGGTTCAATTATCAATTTTACTTCCACAATTCATTTTACAACTTAAGCCAACACTCCTCAATATTCAATTACCAATACTACTTTTACAAGCTTTGCTCAACAATAGAAATCATTACAAAAGGCATGAACAATACAAACGGAGTCATAATATAAGACTCACGGGCATGCTTGACCCCAACGTATAGATACTCGTCACCATGCCTATACGTCATACTCAACAAATAACACATAGAAAATAGGACACAACTCCTAATCCCTCAAGCTAATGTTGGACCAAACACTTACCTCGATGCCATGAACACAATTCAAGTCTCAACTATCGCTTTACCTCTTGATTCCACCACCAATTCGCTCGTATCTAGCCACAAGTTACTTAACTATATCAATAAATGCTAAATGAATCAATTTCCAATGCATGAAAATAGGTTTTTTAAAGTTTTTCCCAAAAAGTCAAAAAATCGCCCCTGGGCCCATATGGTCAAAACCCGATTACCCATTCCCCCACGAACCCAAATATACAATTTGTTTTGAAATCGGACCTCAAATCGAGGTCCAAATCCCTAAAATTTGAAAAACCTAGGTTCTACCCCAAACACCCAATTTCCCCTGTGAAAACCTTTGATTTGAGTTGAAATCATGAGAAAAGATGTTAAAGATTAATAAAAACAAGTTAGAAATGACTTACAATCGATTTGGAAGAGTACTTGTCTTTGAAAAATCGCCCAAGAGTGTTTTGGTTTTGAAAGGCATTGAAAAATGAAAGATTTTCGGCTAAGTTATGAATTTGCAGGTTGCAGATGTCGCAATTGCAACCAGGGTTCGCAATTGCGAACCTTTCATAAGAATGCTAGCTATCATCGAATTTGCAATTAATGTTCGCAATTGTGAACTCGCTTTTGCGATGAGATTGTCGCATTTGCGACACCGAAGGATTCCAGGCCACTTCGCAAATGCGATGGGCCCTTCGCATTTGCGATATCGCTTTTGCGATGACTACGTCGCATTTGCGACCCCAAGGAAAACAAGGTATTTTTTGCATTTGCGATAAACGTTCGCATTTGAGGGCTCGCATTTGTGAGACAGGCTTCGCATTTGCGAAGCCTGCACACCTGCAACATACCAGCTAAAAACCTGCAACTCCCTAAGTCCAAATTTCACTTCGAGGCTTATCCAAAATTCACCCGAGCCCTCGGGGCTTCAAACTAAATATGTACACTAACCCAAGAACATCATATGGACTTCCTCGTGCAATCAAATCATGAAAATAACATGTAAAACTATGAATTAAACCTCAAAACTCATCATTTTCATCAAGAACACTTAAAGTTCATAACTCTTCAACTAGATGTCCAAATCACGTTAAATAAACCCCATTTTTTACCAAATTTCACATTTATCATTTAAATACTTTAACAAGTTTGTACCGAATTCCGGAACCAAAATAAGGGCCCGATACCAATGTTTTCAAACATTAATTTTTTTCTTTATTTCATAAATAATTCAGCAAAATAATTTCTTTCAAAAATTAATTTCTAAGGCTTGGGACCTCAGAATTCATTTCCGGGCATACGCCCAAGTCTCATATTTTACTGCAAACCTCCCGGGATCGTCGGAACACAGATCCGGGTCCGTTTGCTCAAAATGCTGACCAAAGTCAACTCAAATTTTAACTCTAGAAATTTTTATTTCTCATATTTTCACATAAAAGCTTTTCGTATATACGTCCGAATCACACACGCAAATGGAGATGAGGTAAAAATGAGGTTTTAAGGCATCAGAACACAGAATTTGTTTCTAAAATAAGTGATGACCTTTCGGGTCATCACAGAATCAAACGAATTATTCTTTGATCGTATTTTTTCATATGCATTTTAAATATTTTGAGTTATTAATAATAGTGAGTTATATTACTTTGTACGTAGTTTCCAAATATGTAAATTTTATTTTAAAAAATTAAAAGAATCTAAGTCCAAATGTAAGGTCAGTATTAAAAAGCTTGAATATCAAAAAGCAAAAGTGTCACATAAATTTGGATCAGATGAAGTAACGATTTTGATTTACGAAGTAATATTAAACACATGCTTACCTTATAATATAGGATTATATATGTATTTACGTGTATGAATATGTGTGTACACACGTACACTTGCATGCTACATGCATTTATGCATCTACATTAGGTTGACAAAGGCGACTTCTAGGTTAAACTAGATCATAACTAGCATAGTAGTATTAGAAGAAAGAGGGACTAGAGAGGAACCATGCCTTTCACCTAAGTCTTCAAAAATCAATTCCCATCAATTTCTCTTCAAACAAATATACAAATACACCACTCTTAAGTCTTCATTTAATTCCCCCCCACCCCTCCTTTACCCCCCCCCCTCTTGTATTTGGTCTTCCTTCTTTCCCTTTTTATTGCCGAGTCCATTGCTGTATTCAAAGCCTATCTCTTTTTCTGTTTCCTTCGTAATCCATATATGGCCAATGGTAGTGGACTCTTCTTTGATCCAGATCCCACAACACTCTTTCTTCAATATCTCTCATCAAAGGACCACCATTTTTTCTCCAAATTACTCAAGCTTGAACCTTTTTTATCATCCAATTAATTATAATATTATGGAATCCCCAACCAAGAACATGTCATCACCACCTCCCACTACTATTCAATTCCCAGTGAATCTTTTTGATGGCCATGACCAAAAAAGACCACTTCTTGATGAGATGGACTTCTTTGCTGCTAAAGAAGATGGAAATTGTAAGGACACTGACGAAAGAAAAGAATTCAACAAACCTCTTGAATTAGATTTCAACATAAATGTAAGCTACCTTTATCAAGTTTATTCTTTTTCATCAGTTTCGCTTAGTTTGTATAAGTGTATTCTAATCCAATTCTTTCATTTTGTAGACTGGTTTGCAACTTCTCACTGCAAACACTAGTAGTGATCAGTCCATAGTGGAAGATGGTTTATCCCCAGCTTCTTCTGAAGATAGAAGAACAAAAACTGAGGTAAGAATTAGATCTTTAACATAGTAGTAATCAGTCTACTAGTTCTTTTTTTTTTTTTTAGTTATGTGAGAGGCATAATTAAGTAAATAAAAGTATTCTCTTTTGGACGAAGTGAAGCCTTGGCGTAATTGGTGAAATTGTTGCCATGTGACCAGGAGGTTACGGGTTTGAGCCGTGAAAACAGCCCTTTTTTGCAGGGTAAAGCTGCATACAATAGATCCTTATGGTCCGGTCCTTCCTTGGATACCGCGCATAGGCCTGCCCTATCCTCTTTCGAACAACTTGACCTTTTAAATGAGATATATAGTCATACAATTCAAGATGTTAACATTTTTGCAATTATATGTTATAGTTAGCAGTTCTTCAGGCAGAATTGGAGAGAATGAACGGTGAAAATCGACATTTAAGGGACGTGTTAAATCAGGTAACAACAAATTGTAGTACTCTACAGATGCAATTGACAATGATTAAACAGAAACAACAACATGATCATAATGAGCAAGATGACAAAGGAGAAGAAATCAAGCAGCAATACCAAAGTAGTCAAATGAGACCTAGGCAATTTATGGATCTTGGCCGCCTAGCAGATGAGCCTTCATTGTCGTCGTCTGAGGGGAGAAGAAGCTGGGAACAGTCACGATCACCACCGATGAATGTCGTTGAGTCTGGTTCCACTGATAGAGAGGATAGTCCTGAAAAAGGTTTATCTTGTTGGGGTCCTAATAAGGTTCCAAGAGTAGCGGGCAATGAGTCCAAGAGTAGGGAGGATAGTACTACTGTTGATCAAGCCACTGAGGCTACCATAAGGAAGGCTCGTGTCTCTGTCAGGGCTCGATCCGAAGCTCCAATGGTATGAACTTGGATTGGTTTACTCATTCTATTCCATTTTATCCGACGCTATTTCATTATTAATTAAGTTGTTAAGAAACCAAAGATATTTTTATATATTTGAAAATAAAATTTAACTTTACACCTGATATGCTTTTATAATTGACCATGAGTTTCAAAAGTTTTACTATATTTTTGAAACTCCGTGCGAGTTAAACTAAACCTCATAAATTGTTCAATCATAATTATTTGTTCTACCGTTATTTTTTGCTTTAATAGTTTTCAAATCAGTCATAATCTTAAACTAGTTAGATGAGTTATATGAATCATTTATATACATTGCTTTAATATTTCATCAGTTTAAACTTTGGTACGTAGAATAAATGGATGCCTTTTCTTTTTTGGCGCACTTATATAGATCACAGATGGTTGCCAATGGCGGAAGTATGGGCAAAAAATGGCGAAGGGAAATCCATGTCCTCGCGCTTATTATCGCTGCACCATGGCAGCTGGTTGTCCAGTTAGGAAGCAAGTATGTCTTTCTTTTTTAAATAACTTCATCCACGATTTGATCATTCTGTGCTTTTGTTTTTTCAATAATATATTAGTCAATTAAATGGTTAGAAAGCTCTCTAATTTTAGCGTATAAACTTGAAAAAGAAAAATGTGCCACTTAAAAAGCCTTGTGCAGTTGTTCACTTGATATCCACCACTATTGTTACGACTAGTTGGTATGAGGTCGCTATTACCTTAAGCTTGATCACACACAAAATAGATTTTATAGTAGTCAATAAAAAAAAAAAAAAAATTGTAGTCAATAAAGAAATTTTCTCAAGTAGGAAGTGTTATAATATTTGATTCTTGCGAGACTTATTTCCTTTTTGGTCCGTTCCTTCCAAAAAGAATGATCCCTTTCTAAATTTGATAGTAACAATTTTGCTTAAACTTACCGTTCTACCCTTAATGAGAAGCTTTAATAATCACACAAATACTTTAACCCCTTTTTGACTTGCTTACGACCACAAATTTTAAAAGTCTTCAATTTTTCTTAAACTCCATACTCAGCCAAACAAGTTCACATAACTTGGAATGACGGAAGTAATATATTAGATAAAATTATAGCAAAGGTAACGAGAAAATTAGACTGAAGTGTGTTTTATGGCATTGACAGGTTCAAAGATGTGCAGAGGACAAAACAATCTTGATCACAACTTACGAAGGAAATCACAACCACCCATTGCCGCCGGCCGCGGCGGCAATGGCTTCAACTACTTCCTCAGCAGCAAGAATGCTGCTCTCAGGTTCCATGGCCAGTGCAGATGGTTCAATGAGCTCAAATATCCTAGCCAGAACTCTCCTCCCTTGTTCTTCTAGCATGGCCACAATTTCAGCCTCCACACCCTTCCCTACCATCACATTGGACCTAACTCAAACCTCAAATCCTTCGCAATTTAAAGGACCCTCTAATCTATTCCAATTCCCTTTCCAAAATCCACACCAAAATTCCCCTACAAATCCAATTGCACTTTTACCTCAGATTTTTGGCCAAGCTTTATATAACCAATCAAAATTCTCTGGCCTCCAAATGTCCCAAAATCTTTCAACATTACCATCAATTGGTGACACAGTGAATGCTCTAACTGCTGATCCCAATTTTGCAGCAGCATTAGCAGTAGCTGTCACTTCTTTAATTGGCAATTCACACCATTCCAACAATGTTACTAATAATAATACTGCAGCCGCAACGACTCCAAGCAACAATAATGACACAAATCAATAAACAGTAGCAATGGCAACAATAAAGTCAACAATTCAAGTACTTCTCCAGCATATTGATAGCAAGCCATGCTGCTCATTTCACCTTCTATTTTTTATCTTCTTTTTTTTTTTAGATCTCCTTAATTTTTTCCAAGTTATGTCTTTTCCTTAATTAGTACGGGGAAAATGAAATTGTTATACATGTCAATTATTTTTTGGTTTTATAGGTGGCTGAAACCTATATCTTTCATTAATTCTTTTCTGGGTTGAATAATGTAATTAAAATTACTAGTCAATACAAGAGATATGTTGGGGAATAAGTTGAAATTCAATTCTTTTAATTTCTTGCAAACACGAGTGTCAATATTCTTTGTACTCCCCCATCTCAATTTATATGAACCTATCTATTTTTTTTTAGTTTGTTCTAAAAAGAATAATCATTTTTCATATTTGAAAATAATTTATCTTTATGCAACAACTTATTGTCATACAAAATATATGTGCCTTATTTTACACAACAAATTTAAAAGTCTTCTATTTTTTTTTAAAAATTCTATGCCCAATTAAATAAATTCATGTAAATTGAAAGGAAGTATGTCTTTCGTAACATGAAGGCAGAAGGTTACACAAACAGTTGACAAAATGATTGAAATATTCTAACTTGGAATTGAAGAGAATGGTAGGATTCATTTGTAGCTTCATCTAACATTACTTTATCTTGCATCATTATAGGTTCTCTACCTTTCTTTCCTCTCATTCCAAAAACCAAAAAAAAAAAAAAAAAAAAGATAGGAAGAAAAATGAAAAGAAATTGAGGGATTTGTTTGACGCAGGAATACGTGACAGATTTTGTTGGGGGGGGGGGGGGGGGCGAGGACTCAGAAATCAAGAGATTTGGTCCCTTGTCTCGTTTGGACTTGTCCTTTAGCAATTTGGCATATGAATGACAAATCTCACTAAATCATAAGGTCCAATAAGGTGCATACAACGTCTACTTCGTTGAAGCTGAATGCATTACTAGAGACACGACAAAATATATCGAAAAAATACTTTCTAATATTTAGTTAGAGAACAAAATATTTTGCGCTATTTGATTGTAAGGAGAAAAATAGTTACCTAAACATTATAAAAAATATTTTTACTCTTGGTCATAAACAAATACTCCGTGTAGTTTCACGGAGTGTTATGAATTTTTCTCTTCTTACATTATAAAAGCATTTCCACTCTTGGTTATGAAAATAATGTAATAATTTTTTATTAGGTGTAAACTTAATCATGGTACACAAAAGATGACTTGACAATACCTATTGAATACTTGCCTACCCACAGGACCAGCTCAGTTGCGCGTAGAGAAATTGAAAGAGAAGAGAACCCGATCGAGTGTCTAGAGCCATAGGACTTTTTTGTGTTTTTGACCTAGAAACAAATGAGTCCCTTGGGAAATCAATTTTCACAAATTGTGGGAAAATATCATGTTTAAGAAAAAAAAATTCTAAACATTTAGGGTGGGAAATTAAAAAATATTTTCTTTCGTACCAAATACATCCTGATTTAAACTCGTGATATGCACTATGAGTTAAATTTTGATATCTTAACAGGTGGATATTACATTGATACAAGAACCTGTTGAGTATTGAAGTTTTGATGATTAATAAAGTGTGATTAAATGCTCAATGAACCAGGTCCTCAATGTAGCTGCTTAACTGTTGTGAGGAACCAACTTCTCAGTATAAAAGGATCAACTTCTCATGATTGATACTTGTACGTAACTATCCTTTTACACATCAACTAAAGAGTCAGAAGTTTTCACCCGTGTTGAGTACTTGTTTTTTATTCTTCTTGAGTCAGTCTAGTGAATGTGTTTTTAGGAAATTGATTTATAATCAAGTGTTATTAATAATTAGTGAGTTGGAGTGAGTATTTTGCCCTACAAATTAGAGTACCTTGTGAATCAAATAGGAGTAATAGGAGTACTGAAAAGTATTGAATTGCAGTCTTATAATTGATACATTTTGGCTCATTGTTCCAGTGGAGTTGGAGTTCAAAATCCTACGTGGTAGGTTGTGGTTTTTGCATCTTTTAAGCCGGGTGATTTTTCATCTAAAAATCTTTGTGTTCATTTTATTGCTTGTTTACTTTACACTTAAGGAACACGGTAAAGAACCAAGTTCTTTAATTGTCATGCCCCAAACTGACGAGGCATGGCCGGCACTCGGTGCCATACTCGGCCCGAGCGTACCACTTTGTAAGTGTAAACTTTAGAGGGGTAACCCTCAACTTAGGCCGATGAGGCCATATTCTGAATCATATGAAAATATCGTCTCTCTTATCTGAGGGGTAAACATACCCAAAAGCTGTACAGGTATATATATATATATATATATATATATATATAACTGTGCAGGCTGACGAGGCCGCCATGAATATCTACTGATATACAAACTATACAGGACTTGTCTACAAGCCTCTAGAGATGACTGTATCATGTCGGGACAGGGCCTCGACCTACCCATCAACCTGTATAAGAAAATGGACTCCAAGGTCTAAACCTGGTAACTCCAGGAAAGTGGAGCTTACCAGCCAAGCGGATGTTTTGCTTTGTCTACTGGAAAGGTCTATCCAGCTGTCTATCAGGACCTGCAAGCATGAAATGCAACATCCTCGGCAAAATGGATGTCAGTACGAAATAATGTACCGAGTATGTAAGGCAACAGAATAACTGAAAGCTAAAACTGAACTGATAATATAATAACTGAAAGTAACTGGGAGTCAAAGATAATCTGAAGATGTGCTTACCTGTTGATACTAACTCAACTCTCTCAATATAGTAAGTAAAATAGTTGTCCGGCCCTATAAGGCTCGGTATTTGTAACTGCTCTGCCGTAGTAGGCTCGCTCATAGGTACTCGACCATACTAGGCTTTGTATCTCGGTCATTTTAGGCTCGCTCATAGGCGCTTGGCCACAGTAGGCTCGGTATATAACTTAACATCTGATCTGAGATTGCCCATTAGGGGCCTGCCCACCGATTATAGCTCGGTGGTGGTGAAAATACTATAATACTATATATATATATATATATATATATAGACCCTCTACTCTCTTGACTGAAATAAGACAATACTTAACTGAATAGAAAGTTCCAATAAGGGAGAATACTATAACTTATGAGACTAGGATAATGTGAATAAATTCAGAAATATGAACTTCTCTTTATGTCTCGTTATCAAACACATGTCTTTATGGGATCATACCAAAATGAAGGAAAGGTTTAGCCTTAATATATATTATCACAATATGTCCAATAACCACGTTAAACTCATCTCGTTGCACCTTAATCTGCAATAATGATAACAATACTATGATCAAGTTATGGAAGGTACAACTATCGCACAACGAACTACAAGCTTATTTTATAATAAAACGGGCAGCATCTCCCCTATAATCTTTATTTCCTCCCAATTCAACATAACACCAACAACAACAAGAACATAACAATAAAAACATGTATACATCATTTTCCAACCTTATATCTATCACAAAATACCACAAAACAGCCCACACACCCCAATGAGTTGATGATAGGTTACAAGTACTTTGGTCATACGTACTTTACTTTATGTCTTGATGATCTAACAAACTTACTATTCAGAACCAGATAAGGAACCTGTTACACATTTACAAGATCTTAAGATCACAAGATTCCAGGTTGGGATTCAGCATGGGATATGATTTAACTCTTCAGAGTGGAAGGAATAGGTCCCTACCAGTTCCCGAGGAGACTGTACGAAGTCAACTCTCCAGCTCGAAAGCTGCTGCCTGCACACGCTACAATGCTACAGTCAACTTTCCAGGGAAGACTTTTTACCTACCTTGCTTACATCATTGTAAGTGATGTCACACATGTATATATACAATCAAGGAAGGTAACCATCCAACAAGAAAGTTTCAAGTGCTTCAAGAACAAAGAACAAAGCAACTACGGACTAGTTCCTACATCGAGTCATTGTATGTCCTTAGTTGAGTTATAACATTGTAATAGTTCTTCAATTGTAATTCCTACCTAGCTTGTTTAGAAGCATTATGTAGGAAGCTCTTTGTAAACCTTAAATATGTGTTTTTGAGTCTTGGCTAGAGTTAGTCATGTTGTAAAGTCTTTATAATAGAGTTATTACAAAGTGGCTTGTAATAGAGTATTACAAGTTAGTGAGGGATTAAGAGGTTAATTCCTAGGTTGCATAGGTTGTAATCTAAAAGATGCTTAGTAGTGAAGTTCAAATCCTACAAGGGAAGGTCGTGATTTTTAATCCCATTGAGCTGGGAATGAACCTGATTCTCTATAGAGTTTGGCGGACCCTTATATTCTATCAATTAGTATCAGAGCAGGTTCTTTCTATCCGGTTAACAAGAAAGGATCCTCATGGCTGCTCCTCCAAACTTCGAAGAAGGCCTGTCTACTTACAGACCACCTAGGTTCAATGGACAGTATTATGGATGACGGAAAACTAGAATGCATGACTTCATCATGGCTGAAGATTCTGAGCTATGTGGTGTCATATGTGATGGACCCAAAAACCCTGGCGACCCATACGTGGCCATTCCCAAGACAAGAAAGAATTCAATGATGTGGATAGAAATGCCATAGAGAAGAACTTTCGTGCAAAGAAAATTCTGGTGTGTGTTATTAGTCTTGATGAATACAATAGGATATCAACATGCTAGTCAGCCAAAGAAATCTAGGAAGCCCTTCATACAGCTCACAAATGAACAACACATGTCAAGCAATCCAAAATCGACATGCTCACAACTGAATACTAGCTCTCCAGGATGTAAGACGATGAATCTATCCAAGAAATGCATACCCGGTTCACCTCCATCATTAATGAGGTTCACTCTCTTGGTGAAACTATTCCAAAAAACAAGCTGGTAGGAAAAATCCTCAGTGTGCTGCCCAGTTCTTGGGAAAGCAAAGTGAACGCCATTATAGAGGCGAAGGACTTGCGGAAGCTAACTATTGATGAGCTTGTTGACAATCTAAAAACATATGAAATGAAAAAGAAGAAGGACAATGAAAGAAGAGAGCCCAAGAGGGAGAAGAACCTGGTCTTCAAGACAGAAAGCAATGACTCAAGTGGTGAGGATGGTGATATGGCATACCTAACAAGAAGATTCCAGAAGATGGTTCGCAGGAATGGAGATATTCCAAAAAGGGGAAGTCCTAGCAAGCCAAAGAATTATGACCTCTGTCATAAATGTGGCAAGTAAGGACATTTCATCAAGGATTTCCCTCTCCTAAAGCAGGATCAGTACAAGAACAACTCTAACAAAGCATCCAAAAAGAACTCGGTTCCTGATAGACGCTTCAATAGAAAAAATGCTGCTGAGAATGTCGTGAGACAAGCTCTTGCTGCATGGGAAGATTTATTAAGCAAATCTGGAGAAGATGATGAACCAGGTAACAACTCTATGATGGTAGTAGAAAGTGAAGCAACCGAGTATGATTCAATTTTTGCTTTGATGGCCCAGTCTGATGATGAAGATGACGATGATGATGAGGTAAATTTTTTGGATGTTCAGAGAAATCTAAAATCTTATTCTCCTAAGAACTCATGTCTTTGGAAAATGTACTAATCGATTCTTATCATAGTCTTATAAATGACAGATATGTCTTAACAGTTGAACTAGGAGAAGTCGAACAGACTAGAGATGACCTAGTAATAGTTGCAGTTGATTTAAGAGAGTCAATTGAGAACCTGAAGAAAGAAAAAAAATGTCTTAGATAAAAGATTACAAATGTAGAACAAGAAAGATATGACCTTCTAGTGTTGGTAATGGATTTGAAGGAAACAATTGGGAAACCTAAAATGGAGAGTAGGGCCGAAAATTATCAAAAAGGAAAGAAAGTTGCAAGCGAGGCACACATTAAGCTTGAAAGTGAGCTAAATTCAGTGAAGTTTATTATGTGTGCTGAGCTTGAGAAAAACAAACAATTTCAGGAAGAACTAGGTAGAGTGAAGAGTGATCTTGAAAAATCACTCAAGTGGACCTGGTCCTCTGATGCTATCACTGCCATGTACACCAAGAATGGGGGAAACAGGCAGGGGATTGGGTTTCAAAGGGAAAAGATTCCCTACAACTCCTCATAGCAAGTACGTTACTATACCTGACAATTGTCTTTGCACCCCTGCGGCAACAATGAGCACCTTAAAGAAAACTATAAGGCCAGATTTCAGTCACAGCAGAAAAACAAATCCTTTGCTGAAAAAGTAACTACTAGTAGAGAACATGGTCCCTCATTTACAAAACGCATAATGCCTGCATGGACCAAAAAATCCCTGATTCACCCCTTTCCTCATTACAAGGGAGCCAAATTAGTTTGGGTTCCTAAAGCTAAATCCTAACTCTTATTATGCAGGGAACAGTGAAAGGAAACAACCTATAATGGTACATGGACAGTGGCTGCTCAAAGCACATGACTAGAAGTACAAAAGATTTCCTTTCACTTAAGGCCCTGCAAGGAAGGAGTGTATCCTTTGGAAATAGCAACAAAGGATACATTCTGGGAGTCAGAAGGATTGAGAAGTCTCTTTCTCACTCAATTGAAAATGTGTACTACGTGAACAGGTTGAAGTACAACTTACTAAGCATTTCCAAAATCTGTGACAAGGGAAACAAAGCGGAATTTGTGTCAAAAACCTATACAATCACAAACCTGGTGACTGGTGAGGTGGTGTTAATGGTAAAAAGATACAAGAATATATATGTAGCTAATTTTGAGTCTCTGAAGAATGGTGATCTAAGCTGTCTAAGCGTTGTTGATGATGATACAAAATTATGGAACATGAGGCTAGGTCATGCAAGCTTCACGTTGTTAAACAAATTGGTCAGGAAGGACCTGATTCATGGTCTGCCCAAGTCAAGCTTCAAGGATCACAAAATATGTGATGTATGTGTAAAAGGGAAGCAAGTCAGATCCTCATTTAAGCCCAAAAATAAAGTCAGCACCGCAAGGCCACTTGATCTCCCTCAGGTGGATCTATGTAGACCTATGAGGATGCCAAGAAGATGAGGAAAGAAGTACATCTTTGTGATAGTTGATGACTATTATAGATTTACCTGGACCTTGTTACTCAGGACCAATGATGAATCCTTTGAAGTGTTTGTTGCTTTTGTCAAGAAAATTCAAATGAAGATGGGTAATGAAGCAGCCTGCATTATGTCTAATCATGGGACAGAGTTTGACAGTGTCAAATTCGATGAGTTCTACACTGAAAATGGCATAGCTCATAATTTTTCAGCTCCAAGAACACCTCAACAAAATGGTGTTGTGGAGAGGAAGAACAAAACTCTTGAAGACATGGCAAGAACAATGCTAATTGATAGTGGGATCACAAAGTATTTCTGGGGAGAAGCTGTCAATACTGTGTGCTACTTGGTAAACATGTGTATGATCAGGTACCTTCTGAATAAAACTCCATACGAATTGCTGAATGGAAGGAAGCCCAAGCTGACACATCTAAGAACTTTTGGGTTTAAATGCTTTGTTCATAACAATATAAAGGAAGCTCTTGGAAAGTTCGACGCCAAAAGTGATGAAGGAATTTTTCTGGGATACTCATCTCAAAGCAAAGCTTACAAGGTATACAACAAAATGACTCAATGTGTCGAAGAAATCATACATGTGATATTTGATGAAGCTCACCTCTCCTATGAGAAGGACATACATGTTGATCAAGATGGAGAGCCCTTATCTATTCTAGGTGAAGTAATTGACATGGCAAATGGAAAGGCATACATGATGAGCCATGTCAAGGAATCCAGTGAAGAAGATGCAAATATATCTCCATCCATTGGAGAGGAACCTGGTCCCTCGATTACAACAACTGAAGCTAAAAACAAAGTTGTTGATGCAGTCCAAGGAACTCCACTCTGTGAAGTTAGAAGCACTCAAGAACCCCAGTTAGATATACCTGGTTCCTCTACCAATGAGACTCAGGCACCAAATTGGAGGTTCGAAAGTTCACATCCTCTTGACAACATAATCATTACTCTTGACTTAGGAGTTCAAACCAGATCAAAAGCAAGAAACTCACTTGCCTTCTCAGCTTTTCTTTCCCAAAAAGAGCGCAAAAATATAAAAGAAACACTAAAAGATGCAGACTGGATCACAACCATGCAAGAGGAGCTGCATCAATTTGAAAGGAACAAGGTATGGCACCTGGTTCCTCGACCTGCAAATCGAACCATTATAGGAACTAGGTGGGTATTCAGGAACAAACTTGATGAGTTTGAAAATACAACAAGAAACAAGGCAAGACTTGTGATTCAAGGCTACAATCAAGAAGAATGGATTGATTATGATGAAACATTCGCTCCCGTAGCTCGAGTGGAAGCCATTAGAATTCTGATTGCCTTTGCATCTCATATGGAGTTCACACTATTCCAACTGGATGTCTAAAGTGCATTTCTAAATGGCTATCTGAAATAAGAAGTCTATGCCAAGCAGCCTCCTGACTTTGAGTGTCACTAGCACCCTGATCATGTGTTTAAACTAGATAAGGCATTGTACGGGTTAAAAAAGGCTCCCAGGGCTTGGTATGAAAGATTGTCAAAATTCCTTCTAGAAAATGGCTTTACAAGAGGAAAGATTGACAACACTCTTTTTCTGAAGAAACGAAGAAAGAACCTGCTCATTGTTCAGGTGTATGTTGATGATATCATCTTTGGAGCCACAACTGACTCTCTCTACGAAGAATTTCCAAAACTCATGGGGAGTGAATTCGAGATGAGTATGATGGGAGAACTGAATTTCTTCCTAGGACTTCAAGTGAAGAAATCTAAGAAGGGAACATTGATAAGTCAGCAGAAGTATATCAAGGAGCAGCTGAAAATGTTTGATATGGAAGCATCAAAAGTCATCGACATGCCCATTGCCACAACCACCCATCTAGATATGGATGAACCTTGTTCCCCTATAAATCAGACCATGTATAGAAGGATCATAGGGTCACTCTTGTATCTCACTGCAAGCAGCCTAGATATTGTTTTTAGCGTGGATCTCTGTGCAAGGTTTCAACCCAATCTAAAGGAATCTCATATGAAGGATGCCAAGAGAATACTGAGATATCTCGAGGGAACGCATGACTTGGTCCTCTATTATCCCTCAGGAGAAAGCTTGGATCTTATTGGGTATTCTGATGCTAATTATGCATGATATCTGGTGGATAGGAAAAGCACGTCTGGAATGGCACATTTCCTGGGTTCTTGCTTAATCTCATGAGTTACAAGGAAGAAGAACTTTGTGCTCAACTTCTGTAGATCAGGCAACAGTTGGAAGATTTTGGAGTACTCTCAGACTGTGTGCCTCTCCTATGTGATAATACGAGTGCACTCAACATGGAAAAAAATCCAGTTCAACATAAGAGGACCAATCACATTGATGTACGTCATCACTTCCTTAGAGACAATGTTGAAAAAGGGCTTATATGCATGAAATTCTACAACACTGAAGATCAAATTGCAGATATATTTACCAAAGCCCTGAGCAGAGAACACTTCGAGCAAAATCGTCTGGCATTGGAGTTGATAAAACCCAATTGGGAACCCGGTCCCTCAATGATTGGCGATGAAAGAAAGGTTCAGGTAAACTTAGCCAAAAGGTGTTTTCTGGAAAAGTTTAAATCATATCTATACTGTTACAGGTAGACACAGTTGATAATTATAGAGCAATAAGCAATTGAGGGTGTATACACTGGTAAAAAGGGAAAAGCTTGCAGATAAGAGATCAGTCAAGGAACCTGGTTTGCCTGACACTGGTTAGTAGTTTGTCTATTCTCTCATGCACAATTCTGAACAATTCAAATAAGTGCCACGTCATCAATATGTCAGTTTTTAGTTTTGTGTCTTTTGAACCCAAACGTCTCACCAGTTATTAATCGACCCATCTCCCTAAAACCTACCACCCTTTTTAACTGATCCCTCTGTTATCATAAATACATCTATCTCTGTCAACACACTCCACACACCCATACTTCCAAACCTGTTTCCTATTCTTTCTCTCTTCAATTCACCAAATCTTCTCTCTTCTTCTCACCATGGCTGAAAATCAAATAAATTCTAGTATTACCGAGTCCTCACTGGTTGAAACACCAATGCCAGACTCCCCTCCTCACACTACTGATAACCAAAGCCTTAGAACAGAGTCACCCAACACTCCGTCTCCTCTCCTACCCATTCGAGTTCCAGGTCAAGAGGTGTTGCCCATAGCTCTTATCTTACCTCGACAGAAAAGAGGGATGAAATGAGTATTGCTGATAATGAAGAAAATTGGGAAATTTCAACTTCTCATATAGAAGAAGGGTCAAAGGTAGACCAGACTGAGGGAAATGAAATCGCTGACTCAAGAAAGACTGCTCCTGATCCTTTGTCCAAAGATACCGCTCCTACTTCTCTTGAGTCTCTCATGGATCTACAAGAAAAAGAAGCCATAGAAAATATGTTGTCCATCGCCAATGAAGGGGTTTTTGTCGAAGGAAGAGAGGATGGTATTAAGACTTAGGGGGAAGCATCTGAACCTACTGGAGAAGATAATGAACTTGTGCCTGTTGAACCTTCAGCATAGTAAGGTGCTATTGGAGAACCTACTAGAGGACCTGATCCGCCTTCTGAGGATCCAATTCTGGGTCTTTCTCAGGAACCCCAGGTTAGTACTGATCATACTTCCTCTCCTCATTTAGATGTTGAACCTCTAAGTGTGATTATGCCTGAGACAAGTCCTGTGTCTAAAGAACAAAAGAAGGATAGTGAAGAAGATTCTAATGATTTACCAATTGCCAGTTTGCCTAGGCGTAGAGTAGTTGTTGGTGAAGATCCAACTCCTAAGAGACCCACAACAAGCTTGCCAAAGAAGGAGGCTCTTAAGAACAGTCAAGGAGAAGAAAATTAGTGAAAGATGGCAAAGTTGTAAATGAGAAGATAGTGTCTGTTGTGAATGTGGAAGAAGAAGAAGCGGAGGAACCTAGTACATTGACTAGGAAGATATCACAAATGCATGGTCTTCTCAAGCCAAAAGGGGGATCTTCCGTGTCTGCTAAACGTCTGACAAGGTTTGATGATACTATTTCTACTAAGAATGTGGAGAAAGAATCAGGTGAAAAATCTGTAAATTCTGATAAAAAGGAGAAAGGTGTTTGCAAGAATTCTAAGAGAAAGGTTGATACTGATGAGGAACCTGGTTCCTCAAAGAAGGCCAAAGTTGGCAATCTGGGGAATGCTGGGAAAGAGATATTGAGAAGTCAAAAGGTACTATGGGGACGCACATTTGCCTCTGATGTCTTGGAGGAGGCTGGTATGAGACATTTGATTAAGATCTATGCTGCTAGGGTATATGAGGAGGAAGTTCAAAGTTTTTATGCCGACTTGTACAAGGTTGATGCTGGTCGTATTTTTGCCTTGGTAAATGGGGTTGATATGGTAATGGACACTGCCCTACTGGGATCTATTCTTTGTATGCCTATTGAAGGGCTGTCTAGTGTTCAGGGAGCTTGTACTTAGAACTTCAGAAACACAATCTTGAAGGACAAAGCAGTTCAACAGGGGGAACAAGTTCAGAAGAGGGCCCTCCTACCTGTTTACCAACTGCTATTTGAGATGGTAAACAAAGTGTTGCTGCCTCGAGCTGAGCGAAGATCCATCACCTCTCGTGCAGACCTATTCCTCATGGAAGCACTGGACAACTTCACTACTATCAATCTGCCCGGGATCGTGATAGAGCACATGAATAAAGTGGCAGACTTTAAATGGTAATCATGGGTTGCCGTATGGGTTCCTTCTTACCAAGGTCTTTGAGCACTTCAAGGTTCCTCTCGGACCAGTTAAAGTGAGCACCAAGAAGCAAACTTTTTCAAAAGGCACTTTTGAAGAATGTGAGTGTATAAAGAAATTTGGAAGGGTTGCAAGCACTTCTACCATATCTCAGTTAATAAATGCTCAAATCAGTGCTACTACTGAGATAAGGTAATTGAAAGCAAGGAATGCTATCCTTGAGACTCAGATAAGTCAGCTGCAAGAGGCACTTGGTTCTAGTCACTCTTAAAGCGAAGAGGTTGCTCGCCTGACAAAGGAGAATGCTAAGCTCAAGAAACAAGTGGAAGACCTGAAAGAGAGACTCCTCAACGAGCAAATGTCAACAAATGCTCGAATGGATTTAGTCCTCCAAACAATTTCCTCTACCTCCAAACCTTCTCCTCCTAATGCTTGTTAAATTCTGTCCGCTCAATCTAGTTTATGGTCCCGTCTCTCAGGTATCAGTTCTTATGATGATAACTTGTGGTATTTTTGTTGGTTGTTCTAATTTGTGGATGTGGTAGTAACATTGACTCTGCTCCTGCTGTAAATTCAAAATTATATTAATGCAAGCTTTTCCCTTGTTGCTATTTATACCTTGCTTTTATGCTCTATTTTTAAGCATGACTGTGTGCACATAAGTGGCACGAGTTGACTTAAAACTAGACTTACTTATTGCTTAATTGCCTGTAAAAGATCCTTTTAAGATGCCAAAAGGGTAAAAAATAATTGTACTTATTAAAGGGGAATGCAGAGATTCAGGGGAAACTTAAGGTCTTTCTGGCTCATAGTCTAGTTCTATGTGGCTCTTTCTGGGATTTTCAATTATGAGTTTGTCATCATCAAAAAGGGGGAAATGGATAGGTTACAAGTACTTTGGTCATAAGTACTTTACTTTATGTTTTGATGATCTAACAAAGTTACTATCCAGAACCAGATAAGGAACCTGTTACACATTTGCAAGACTTTAAAATCACAAGGTTCCAGGTTGGGATTCAGCGTGGGATATGATTCAACTCTTCAGAGTGGAAGGAACAGCTGAGGGAGCAGGTCCCTACCAGTTCCCGAGGAGACTGTACGAAGTCAACTCTCCAGCTGGAAAGCTGCTGCCTGCACACGCGACAGTGCAGGAACAGTGCTGCAGTCAACTTTCTAGGGAAGACTTTTTACCTACCTTTCTTACATCATTATAAGTGATGTCACACACACACACACACACACACACACACACACACACACACACACACACACACACATATATATATATATATAATCAAGGAAGGTAAAACACATTTACTTGAACATTTATAGATTTTACTCAAGCTCACTCACGTGACCATCCAACAAGCAAGTTTCAAGTGCTTCAAGAACAAAGAACAAAGCAACTACGGAGTAGTTCCCACATCAAGTCATTGTATGTCCTTAGTTGAGTTGTAACATTATAATAGTTCTTTAATTATAACTCCTACCTAGCTTGTTTAGAAGCGTTCTGAAAGAAACTCTTCGTAAACCTTAAACCTGTGTGTTTGAGTCTTGGCTAAAGTTAGTCATATTGTAAAGTCTTTGTAATAGAGTTATTACAAAGTGACTTGTAATAGAGTATTACAAGATTGTTAGAGAGTAAGAGGTTAATTCGTAGGTTGCATAGGTTGTAAACTAAACGTTGCTCAGTAGTGAAGTTAAAATCCTACAAGGGTAGGTCGTTGTTTTTAATCCCGTTAAGCTTGGAATTTTCCACGTAAAATTCCTCTTGTTATTTATTTACTACCGTGTGTGTCTGTGTACTGTTGAACCTGATAGAGAACCTGGTTCTCTATGAAGTTTGGTGGACCCTTATATTCTATCAGTTCATATATAAAATGACAACCCTAGTAGTGTGAAACAAACCGAAAATGCAATGACGAATGACCAGCCAACCATCCTGACATTATGTGGTATTTCTCCACACCCTTTCTCCTCCCAAACTCCATAAAAATAGTAGCAAAAGATAAAATCCAATAGCAACACAAAACAGCCCACAAAACAATCCCACAAGTTCAGCAACTCAAAATTGATTTTTCAGTTTACTAAAACACATTTCGACTTGTCTTTTATTTCAAATTGAGCAACACAACCAACAGTACATAATTAAGCCTCTTATCTTATAAACCATACATGAATTCAACCTGAAAATAAGTTTAAAACCAGCCATCAATGACGCAACAACAAACAATATACCACTCTTTCGAAACTCGCTAGGTCTAGTCTTTACGATCGAGTTACAACTCGTACAAGCCTAGAAAATGGAAGGAGAAGCATCAATTTACCTTGGACTGAGTAGAACCCATGAAACCTAGCCATTCTTCATCCAAAATCAGCCCCCCAACTTAGCTACAAGAAGACGAAAGAGAAACTAGCAAGCTGTTTGGGCTTTTCGGCGCTAGAATCACATTGTAACACCCGAAATAACCTAGGGTTTATGTGGAATTTTTGGGGATGAGTTGCAAGGGTTCAAATTGGTTTTCTTGGTCTGAAATATGGGTGAATGAAATGAGTTGATAAGACCTTAAAAGTCCCCTCTTGTCCAACTTTGGAGCTTTTAATTGAGGCCTCTCCTTTTGGCAAGTAGGTGATGCACCTACTTGTCACCTACCAGTCTGCGCAGTCTCACGAAAATGCAAATATCGCTCTACTCCAATGTTGTATCAACAATCAGTTTAATTTGTTGGAAATTAGACTCGTAGATATTCAATTTGGTAAGTAGATCATCCTGTAATTCCAAGTATATTGGGAGATTCTCATCTACATTTGACCTAATATTCAGCATATTTATGAACGTAACTTGTGATGATCTTTGCCAACTTTTGTTCCACAATTCACTTGACTTCAAAACATAACACACGACTATCATAAGACTATAATAACTCATAACATAACCTCCTTATTATTTTGAGCACCCTGGTCTCACCCCAAAATTACATATTATAACATTCCCAACTTGTCGACTTTCGACGAAATCTATTTTCTTCAATTTGGTCAACTTCTAAGCCTTCCAACCCTCTTGGTACTTGCGGTTTATGATCTTAAATATTTGTAACCTCCGAGTTAACATGATTAACTTACTTTATGTACTTTCAAAGATGATATCATTTCTGAGTTTACATCAATTAACTTACGACGTACTCATACATATGAAAATATGAGATGTAACATTAGAAATCCATACGGTCACTTAAATTAACAATTGGTATCATAGCAGGTTCTCTCATTTACACGCTAACATCTAGCGAGATCTTGGAAGCAAGATAGGTGCTCTACCTGGAATTAATGAAGGGCAATCAACTACCAGGCCACCTTCGTTCAATGGAAAATATTACAGTTGGTGGAAAGCAAGAGTGGAAGACTTCCTGACAGCTAAAAACTATGAACTATGGACCATAGTGAACAAACGTCCTTTAATTCCTACTAAACAAAATTCACAAAGTGATACAGTCCCTAAGGACCCCTCTGAATTTGTGGTAGCAGATTTCAGAATGACGGAGAAGAATTCAAAGGCTAAGAAAATCCTTATTTGAGGACTTGGTCCTGATGAGTACAATAGAATTTCTGTGTGGTCTATTGTGAAGCAGATATGGGATGCACTCCAAACTACTCATTGTGAGCACGTGATTTTTACCCTATATGAATTACTCCAATAAATTCAAAACAAAAATAAATTTTTTCCATCATTTGCAAATTTGTAGATTTTTGTAGCTTTTTGTTTGCATTTGTCCGCGCATGTTTAATTTTATTAAATCATTAAAAAACACAAAAATACCATGCATTTGCATTTAGGATTTATTTTCACGTTTTAAGGTTAATTATCAAAATAGGTGCTTTATTAAAAAATGAAAATCACAAAATTGGTTTACTTTTGCATTGCTAGACTTTTAATTATAAATCAATAATTTCCCCCCTTAGGCACACAGGTGGGTATACCAAGAGAAATGCGGGTAAGCGACGAGGGAAATTGCCTCAACAAAACAAGTTTTAATTTCCAGAAAGATCTCCACGCTGAGGGATGAACCTCGCCAAATGATCTTATGGATCACCCATCCCATCTTTTAGGTTCCATTTGGGCAATATGTATCCCGCTAGGTATGGCTTTTAATTTAGAAGCAATTAATTCTTGTAAATATTATGTTCGGTTTTTAGCTTAGTTTAGTAAATTAATTACTTTTAGGAGTTTTTAATTTAAGTTTTAATTAATTAAAAGGGAAAAGAAAAACAAGCAAAAAGAAAAGGAATTAAAAAGTTTTTTGAAAAAGGGAAAAGGAAAGAAGCCAATTTGGGCCAAAATCCAAGCAAATACCCAGCCCAAACCCTTCTTCTTCTTTAAAGTGTCACGCCCAACCCATCCCAACTGCCCCAGCCCAAGAAAATCAGACCCAAACCCGTCTCTGACCCACCCCAATATGAAACCTCTTTATAATTTTGTTCACTAAAAACCCTAAGTCCCAAAGACCCCAAAAAGCTGCGCAAAAGCTACTGTTCATCTTCCCCTTCACCAAACTCGCCGAGTTCACCCTAACTCACCTCACGCGCTCCCCCCTCTCTCCTCTTACCACGTAGGTGTAACAGCCTCTGACAACAACAAGATTCCCTCCCTCACTAGCCTGTTTTCAAGCTATTTCATGCGGATTAGAAGGCTCTAGAAGAGGGGTGTTGGATGAGTGAGAGGCGTCGAATCGATCTCATTCAATCCGAGCCTCACATTCATCATGTGCTTGTTTTCAAGAGAGCCTTATCCAATTTCTTGAAGAGGAAGAAAGAATCCGGAGTTTGGATATAAGGGACCATTTTCGGGTAAGAGGGGAGGAATTTTTTTTTTCCCGAGAATTTTTGGAGAAAAATATTGGAAGGGATTAAAGGCTCTTTGAGTTTTTTTTTGAGGTTCTTGAAGTTTTAGTTTTTTTTAGAAAACGAAAAATAAAAAAAGAGTCTAAGTTTGATTTACTTGAGTTTTATTTCATTTCAAAAGAAATCAGAAAACTATAAAAATTTCAGCATTTTTATTTTTGGTTCTCAAGAATGGAGTTGGATTAAAGTTTGAGTCGGAGTTTTGTGTTTGGGTTCGGAATTTCTGTGCCGGTCTGAGTTCCGTCCGAGTCTCGTGATTTGGATTTTGTCTTGCGATTTTTGTTGAAGTACATATTTCAGAAGCTCATGCCCACTGGCAAGTTAGCCAAGTGGAAAATCCTGCTGAGTGAATTCGACATTGTCTACGTAACTCAGAAAGCAATCAAGGGACAGGCTTTGGCAGATCATCTTGCCGAGAATCCCGTGAACTGTGAATACGAATCCTTAAAGATGTATTTTCCTGATTAAGAGATATCATTCATAGGAGAAAACATTGCAGAATCCTATGACGGTTGGAGAATGTTTTTCGATGGAGCAGCAAATTTTAAAGGAGTTGGCATAGGAGTAGTCCTAGTGTCAAAAACCGGCCAGCATTATCCGGTGTCTGCCAAACTTAGATTTCCTTGCACCAACAACATGGCCGAGTACGAGGCCTGTATCTTGGGACTCAAGATAGCCATTGACATAAACATTCAAGAGTTGCTAGTGATCGGGGATTCAGACTTTCTTATACATCAGGTCCGAGAAGAATGGGCGACCAAGAACTCCAAGATACTCCCTTATCTACATCATGTATAGGAGTTGAGAAAGAGGTTCACAAAGACAGAGTTCCAGCATGTTCCTAGAGTCCAAAATGAGTTTGCCGATGCATTGGCTACCCTATCATCCATGATACAACATCCATATAAGAATTTCATTGACCCTATTCCTGTAAAGATCTACGATCATCCAGCTTACTGTGCTCACGTCGAAGAAGAAGTGGATGGACAACCTTGGTTTCATGATATCAAGGAATACTTGGCGAAAGGAGAATACCTAGAGCTCGCAAACGCTATTCAGAAGTGCACACTTCGGAGGTTATCCAACAATTTCTTTCACAGCGGAGGAATCCTGTATAGGAGGACTCCTGATTTTTGATTACTAAGGTGTGTCGACGCAAAAGAAGCATCTAAATTACTAGAAGAAATCCATGCTGGGACCTGCGGGCCATATATGAATGGCTTTGTCTTAGCCAAGAAGATACTCCGAGGTGGTTATTTTTGGATGACTATGGAAACGGACTGCATCCAGTATGTCCGGAAGTGCCACCGCTGTCAGATACATGCAAATATGATAAAGGTGCCTCCAAACGAGCTTAATGCAACAAGCTCACCTTGGTTGTTCGCTGCTTGGGAAATGGATATTATCGGACCAATCGATCCTGCTGCATCAAATGGGTATAGGTTCATCCTGGTGGCAATTGATTATTTCACCAAATGGGTTGAAGCAGCATCATACATGACAGTGACTAAGAAAGTTGTGGCAGACTTTGTCCGCGACCGTATCGTTTGTTGGTTCGGAATTCCGGAATCAATAATTACTGATAATGGTTCCAATCTCAACAGTGATTTGATTAAATCCATGTGTGAAACCTTTAGGATCAAACATAAGAATTCTACAGCCTACAGACCTCAGATAAACGGAGCCATAGAGGCCGCCAATAAGAATATCAAGAAGATACTAAGAAAAATGATAGAGAAACATAAGCAGTGGCACGAGAATTTATCATTTGCTTTATTGGGGTATTGCACCACATTCCACACATCAACAGGGGTGACTCACTATATGCTGGTTTATGGTACAAAAGCGGTCATTCCTGCCGAGATAGAAATTCCTTCCTTGAGGATCATACATGACAGAACTCGACAACGCAGAATGGGTGAAGAGTCGTTATGAGCAGCTAGCTCTTATATATGGAAAGAGAATGAATGCAATTCGCCACGGTCAGCTTTATCATAACAGAATTGTAAAGCTCCAGAAAAATTTGCTTAGTAATTTAAGATTTCGTGGTGCTAAGGTAGGCTAATTATTTTATCTTGCGTGCAAATAAGGATTAATAATATTATGGATATCATTTGGATATGTTAATAAGTGTATAAGTCTTATTATAATCGATTTAGGGTCTAAGGAGAAGCCTAAGTCCAAGACAAGTTGGAAAATTACCAAATAGACTAAAGTTGTTAATGAGTACGCATAAGACCTCACTTTGGACAAGTATATCTCTATTTATATAAGGTTTTGTGCGATGTATAACCTATCAAATGAAAGGTATTTTAGTCTAGTTCCCAACTCTTCAAACCATTCGTCATTCGGACACTCATACAAGAAGTTATGACCATATTACCAAAGGCAGCGCAGAATTTTTCACTACAGCGGCGCCCCATGAGGCGCGCCTGTGGGGAGGTACAGAGAGCATACAAAAATGTTTTCTAAGCACTTTTTTCACAACCGCGGCACCCCACGCGGCACGGCTATACAAAATCGGGTTTTTTGTTATAAAACGACCTCATTTCGTCAAATAGATGGAAGGGACCATTTCTTGAGCAAAAATCAGATACTTTTAGAGAGAGAGAGAATGCCCTAGAATGGGAAAGTGTTCCTCATCAATTCTTCTACAACTCTTGCTCAAATCTTGAAGGATTAACAAGGAAAACCACACTAAGTCTTCATCCTTGAGGTAAGATTCTATACCCTAACCCTTAATTTCGAATTTTAGCTAAAGGCGGGTATTTATCAAGAAAATTTGTGGGTGTTGGAGTTGTTATCTTATTTTCATGTGTTGTCAAAAGGTGTAGGAACATGGTTGAGCTAAAAATGGAAAAGTATGGGTTGTGGGTTGATGAAATCCTCTATAAAAGGATCATAAAGATTTAACGCTCATATGGTGTTTGATAAAATGCTCAAATGAGCTAGAATTATGAATATTTTCCTAATTTGTGTTCAATTTTGTTATGTCTCGAAGTAGATGGACATTGCTAGAAATTCTGGAACGTTGTAGTAACTTAAGGAAAAGCTCTTTGAGGTATGTATGGCTAAAACCCCCCTTTATTAGAAATTGAGCTCCGTTGGCGTTTACGAAAGTGTGGTAAGATTTGAATTTGTTAATGTATTGGTTATTATTGCGCATTAATTGATTTGCAATTAACTACACATATACGTGAAGGATGTGCCTCAATGTGAGTAATGTACTATTCTTGATAATTAGAGAAGTATGAAGGATACAATTATGTGTTGAAATGCTTAGGCTATAAGCCAAGATAGAAACTGAGATCATGCTAGCTATGTGCCCACTTACCTATACTGCAACTTGAATTACTTTTGTATATGCCTATGATCACAACTTGCAAGATGAATACTGAAAATAGAAAACGATGTGATAATGGTGGCCCTGACTGCCAAGGAATTGATATGATATATATATGAAATAAAGATTAACATGTGATGACTAATTAGAAAGGAACAATGCCTAGATAAGGCGGCCTAGCCGATCGGGTCGTGATCGGACACCATACCGCATACATGGTGGTAATGTGCTGATATTGAATTCTAGATAAGGGAAATGAAATATTTATTGAGATATATGCCTCCAATGGGGCAACCTAGCCGGTCGGGTCGTGATCGGACTCCGCTCAAGATAACGATGGTATTGAGAACAGTGATGAAGATATGAAAGAAATGCCCCAAACTAAGTTTTGGAAATGATATGAAGGATCGAATGAATTGCATATTTGATTTACTCATGTGATTTACTTGTACTTGCTTGATAGTTCTTTCTAGTAAAATGGTGTTTAGTTATACATACTAGTGCTATTCGATGACACTAACGTCCCTTTTATCGGGGGCGCTACATTTTTTTTATGAATGTAGGTGGCTCCATTGCGGATAATGCCGATCGCGCATAGCGGAGTACATTCTTCTCAAAGTCTTGGTGAACGCCTTTCTTCTTCAAGGGGTTATATTGTACATCTTCTTATTTTGGACTTTCACTTTTGAGGTATAGCTAGGGCCTTGTTGCCGGCATTGTTATCACGTCTTTTGTATTCTTTGAGGCTCCGTAGACGTTTGTGAGGGTTATGTATGGGTATTGGATAGGTCAATGGACCATGTTGTAACCTTGTACTCTTGCTTTCTTCTACACTATAACTTGTATGGAACCTTGGAAGTTTAACCATGTTTTAAATGTTGTGATATAAAATGAACTAAGATGTTGAATGTACTATCTTTCCTAGTTTAAATAAAGGTAAGCATGGCTTCCTTATTCCTATCGAGTTGGGTAGATAGCGGTTGATAAGGCTTGCTCAGTTGGGTTCACTCGATTGAGCGCCGATCGCGCCTCCCGAAGTTGAGGCGTGACAAACTTAGTATTAGAGCCTAAGGTTTTAAAGTGTCCTAGGATGTCTCGGAGCCGTGTCTAGTAGAGTCCTTCTTATCGGTGTGTTATCGGCCACATCTATAATTTGGAGACTACATGGACATTTAGGAATGTTACCCTTCTTCAACACTCCAGATCGTGCGATAAAGCTTGACTATAAGATTGTCTTCTAACTCGTGCGTTGAGATTCGAGATAAGTTTAAACGCGCTTTCATCTATTTCAAGTAATGTTGTCATATGGAATGACCAATGGGAAATGCCTGAATATTAATGAGATGGAACGTGTATCATGTTGAACAAACTGTACGGATATATGAGATACGTACATTGTACCATAAACATACTTTATATGAGAAAAATGTTTAAAATGATCACCCACCTCCAAAGAGACATTGACTTGATAAATGAGATGTGAGCTTATATGACACCTGTTGATAGTGTGGGAAGCATGTATATGATCCTAGGTGTAAAAGAAAAATTTGTTATATAAGCATGTGATATATGTAAGGCATGACCAGGAGAGTAATGACAAACATGTAGGTCTCTCACGGGAGACAAGAAGTCATGAAATAAGAGTCAATTGAACCCATAATGAGAAGACCATTATGCTATGAATGTTATAAGAATCCCATAAGTGTATGAAGTTGTGTTACACTTCTAAAGGATATTGACATGAGGAATTGGAATCCCAAGTCCGTGTGGCTAAATAAAAGTAGAAACTTATGAGGTTAATACAATGCTGACTTCAATCTTCCTAATAGTTGAACATATATGTGAAGGATAGAGATATGAAACATATGTCCATAAAGTTGCTAAATTCAAGACTTGTGTCAAAATCTGGGACATTCTCCCTAAGTGGGGGAGGAAGGGCCATAATAAGGCCACTTAAATACAATGAAACAAGAGTAAGACCATGTAGCTATGATGTTTGAGTATTTTGTTGAAGACATGCGTAGTCTAGAAAAGTGATAATGGATAATGTGATTATTTGAAAGGGTATGCTAATGGTAGACCACTAGTACCCCAAAATAATGGTGGAAGGTTAAGGAAGGTAAATACTTCATACATGGCAATGTGGATGATAGGGTCAACGATCCTAGAAACTAAGAGTATGTTTGTAAAAGGGATTTTATACTTGTTAGAGGGTCAGGAACAATGGAACCTAAGTAAGTACAATAGGTCAAATATGGAAGGTTGCGAGTTCTTAGAATGGGTTAATCATAGATCTGTGATTTAACCAAAGTACCAAGGCGTTAAGAAAGGCGAAACGAGTGGGAGAAATAAATGTGATGCTATAATAACCCAAGAGGGTATTTGGGCTTGATGGAGAGCCTCTAAAGAATCTTACAAGCAAAGAAGTGTTAAGTGATATGACGATGAACACACTTTCCCACGAATATCCTAACAAGAGTTAAGAGGTGAGCGGGTTAAAAAAAATTAAGGAAAAAGACCACATAACATGTGGAAGAGTGTGTGGCTATTCACTAGCTAGGAATAATGAGGCGAGAAGAAATAAGAAGAAAATCTATAAATTGAGATGACCATGGTTATCGCAAAATAGTTCGTATCAGAATAGTGGACTCGCCTGGAGCACAAGTGTTAATAGAAGGTATAAAGGACTAACCATAATGTTACCGACTTGGGTAACACTGAATATCAACTAAAATATTTAGAGGGAGTTCATGTATACATACTACAATGGAAAGTGAGACTACTGGTGGTGAAATAGTGGCGTTATAAACTCAACAAACCAGACAGAATGATACCATGAGTCCATGGGGTGCAGGCAAGTGCGTGGCACAATAAGGCTATCAACTATGTATTATAGCAAAATGGAATGGAAATGAATGTCCCAATCACAAGGAAAAGATAGTACTAATGTATTGGCTAGACCGAAAGGGAGAATAAAAAAGGCAAAACAACACAATCTACCCAAAGAACAAAGGGAAATGTTTGAAATGTAGTGAGAGAGGATGAACACTTGTTACGAATCAAACATGTTTAACATGATAGCTCTTAAGACACAATACAAACAAACACTATTGGTAGCTACAATATTTTGAATAAGGTGAATTAGTTATTGAGGATGGAGTAATTCTTACACTTAGAAGGAAAACAAGGAGTTTTTGTTGAAGAATTTACGAAGATTTCAAGTTATTGTTCGGGCCAGTGCTCTTTCTGAGTTGAATGTATACTAAGGTTGTTGATACGTGTTTTGGGAAGTGTTTAACAGTATGAAGGGATCATGAGAATTTTCACAAAGGAAGTGGAGTGGTTTCTTAAATCCTATAAGGCACACAAGGAGGAAAGAGGTTGACTAGGAAAGGTCTGAGCACAATGTTACATTACATTTGATGTAATGTCGTGCATGTTGATGATATTAAGGTGTGTGCGCAGGCTAGAAGATGTATTCCTTTGAAATAGAGGGTTCTATAAGAAAACTCATCCAGTAATGTCTTTGTTGAGAATTTGGAAGAGCAAGTTGCAAGTACTCACATAAGATTGTAACCATATCAAGAATATTATTGAAGAACTCAAATCCTAGGAGGTCATATGTAAGAGAAATGTGACATAGATGGTCCTCTATTGATGTAACATGGCTAGGTGATCGCTTATGCTTCAAGGCAACCCAAGAATCATGAAAGGAACTATTCAACACATGACTTAGAACTTGTAGCGATAGTTTTGTATAAAGATTCGACGACATTATGTGTATGGTGTCCACGTTGATGTATTTATGAACTACAAGAGCCTTCAATATATTCTTTTTAAACAAAAGGAGTTGAATCTAAGACAGAGAGGATGGCTCGGGTTACACAAGGACTATGACATCGACATTCTCTATCACTCGGGAAAGGCTAATGTCGTGGTAGATGCACTTAGTCGAAAATCTATGGGGAGTTTGGCTCATTTGGGGGCATATCAGAGGCTGTTATCTAGGGAGGTTTACTAGTTGGCCAGTTTGGGAGTTCGCCTTGCGGACTCTAGTGAAGGAGGGGTAACTATACAGAATAGGGCCGAATCATCGCTTGTAGCGGAGGTGAAGGAAAAACAATTCAATGATCCATTGTTAGCACAATTGAAAGAGGGGATTCACAAACACAATACCACAACTTTTTCCTTTGGCATGAATGATGGTACTCTACGGTACCAAGACCGCCTATGTGTTCCTGAAATCGACGGTCTTCGGGAAAGGATCATGGCAGAAGCTCACACATCCAGGTATTCCGTGCACCCCAGTTCTAAAAAGATGTATCATGATCTCAAGGAAATTTATTGGTGGAATAACATGAAAAGGGATGTGGCGGATGTTGTAGCAAAATGTCCAAATTGTCAACAAGTGAATGCCGAACATCAAAGGCCCGGTGGATTGACTCAAAGCATAAAAATTCCAATGTAGAAATGGGAGATGATCAATATGGATTTTGTAATAGGGATGCCATGCACTCCGTGCAGGTTCGACTCAATTTGGGTGATCGTTGACCGACTCACAAAATCAGCGTACTTCTTGCCAGTTAAATATACCGACACAGCGGAACAGTATGCTCAGTTGTATATCAAGAAATAGTTAGGTTGCATGACACTCCAGTCTCAATCATTTCAGATCGAGGGGCTCAGTTCACGACCAACTTTTAGAAGAAATTTCAGCAAGGTTTGGGTACGCAGGTAAACCTTAACACAACTTTTCATCCACAAACCGATGGGCAAGCAGAGTGAACTATTCAGACGCTTGAAGACATGTTGCATGCTTGTACTATTGATTTCAATGGTAGTTGGGATGACCATTTGTCACTCATAGAATTTGCTTACAACAACAGCTTCCATGCTAGTATCCAGATGGCACCATTCAAGGCACTGTATGGTAGAAGATGCAGGTCTCCCATTGGATGGTTCGAGGTTGGAGAAGCAGAATTGATAGGGCCATACCTCATGCATCAGGATATGGGGAAAGTCAAGATTATTAAGGAGAGGTTGAAAACTGCTCAGAGTCACCAAAAGTCTTATTCGGACATTCGTCACAGAGATTTGGAGTTCAAAGAAAATGATTGGATATTTTTGAAGGTTTCCCCCCTGAAGGGCATCATGCGATTCGGGAAGAAAGGGAAATCAAGTCCGAGGTATGTCGGACCATACATAATCATTCAGAGGATTGGTCAGGTGGAATACAAGCTCGAGCTGCCAACAGAGATGTCGTTGGTACATCCAGTCTTCCATGTGTCTATGTTGAAGAAGGTAGTGGGAGATCCGTCCGCTATTGTACCAATTGAAGCTATTGAGGTTAATGAAGAACTATCTTATGAAGAAATTCCAGTTGCCATTCTTGATAGGAAAGTCCGGAAATTGAGAAATAAGGAAATTTCCTCTGTAAAAGTGTTATGGCGGAACCAACAGGTTGAGGAAGCCACTTGGGAAGTCGAGGAAGAATTGAGAAAGAAGTACCCAGATTTGTTTGAATAATTATGTAATAGCTTTCATGCATTTGGTTCCGATAAACTCTTATCTTTTGATTTGATCTATGTTAAACTATTCCATTTTGGTTTTATATGTTGCCTATGCGGCCATGGTTGGTGTTGTACAAGTTATGTTATGTCTATCGAACATGTATATGCTGTTAGGATATGTATCTGGGCCCCTCTGACAGGTAGATAGTCCTAGTTACAAAGGAAACTCTGGCAAATTTTTTGGAAATTTAAGGAGTTAGCCAAATTCGGGGCTGTTGATATATTTCATGATGTGAAAAAGCAGAAGTTATATAAGGATGGCTAATGAATGAACCTTGATCCTCATTCGAGGACGAATGATCTTAAGCGGGGGAGAATGTAAAGCCCCAGAAAATTTTGCTTAGTAATTTAAGATTTCGTGGTGCCAAGGTAGGCTAATTATTTTATCTTGCGTGCAAATGAGGATTAATATATTATGGATATCATTTGGATATGGTAATAAGTGTATAAGTCTTATTATAATTGATTTAGGATCTAAGGAGAAGCCTAAGTCCAAGACAAGTTGGAATATTACCAAATAGACTAAAGTTGTAAATGAGTACGCACAAGACCTATCATATGAAAGGTCTTTGATTCTAGTTTCCAACGCTTCAAACCATTCGTCATTCGGACACTCATACCAGAAGTTATGACCAAATTACCAAAAGCAGCGCAGAATTTTTCACTACCGCGGCGCCCCATGCGGTGCCCCATGCGGTGCGCCTGTAGGGAGGTACAAAGAGCATCCAAAAACGTTTTCGAAGAACTTTTTTCACAACCGCGGCGCCCCATGCGGCGCGGCTATACGAAATCGGGTTTTTTGTTATAAAACGACCTAATTTCGTCAAACAGATGGAAGGGACCATTTATTGAGCAAAAATCAGATACTTTTAGAGAGAGAGAATGCCCTTGAATGGGAAAGTGTTCCTCATCAATTCTTCTACAACTCTTGCTCAAATCTTGAAGGATTAACAAGGAAAACCACACTAAGTCTTCATCCTTGAGGTAAGATTCTATACCCTAACCCTTAATTTCGAATTTTAGCTAAAGGCGGGTATTTATCAAGAAAGTTTGTGGGTATTGGAGTTGTTATCTTATTTTCATGTGTTGTCAAAAGGTGTAGGAACATGGTTGAGCTAAAAATGGAAAAGTATGGGTTGTGGGTTGATGAAATCCTCTATAAAAGGACCATAAAGATTTAACGCTCATATGGTGTTTGATAAAATGCTCAAATGAGCTAGAATTACGAATATCTTCCTAATTTGTTTTCAATTTTGTTATGTATCGAAGTAGATGGACATTGCTAGAATTTCCGGAACGTTTTAGTAACTTAAGGAAAATCTCTTTGAGGTATGTATGCTAAACCCCCCCCCCCCCTTTATTAGAAATTGAGCTCCGTTGGCGTTTACAAAAGTGTGGTAAGATTTGAATTTGTTAATGTATTGGTTGTTATTGCGCATTAATTGATTTGCAATTAACTACACATATACGTGAAGGATGTGCCTTAATGTGAGTAATGTACCATTCTTGATAACTAGAGAAGTATGAAGAATACAATTATGTGTTGAAATGCTTAGACTATAAGCCAAGATAGAAACTGAGAATTATTCATGCTAGCTATGTGCCCACTTACCTGTACTGCAACTTGAATTACTTTTGTATATGCCTATATCAGAACCTGCAAGATGAATACTGAAAATGCAAAACGATGTGATAATGGTGGTCCTGAGTGCCAAGGAATTGATATGATATATATATGAAATAAAGATTAACATGTGATGACTAATAAGAAAGGAACAATGCCTAGATAAGGCGGCCTAGCCGATCGGGTCGTGATCGGACACCATACCGCATACATGGTGGTAATGTGCTGATATTGAATTCCAGATAAGGGAAATGAAATAGTGATTGAGATATATGCCTCCAATGAGGCAACCTAGCCGGTCGGGTCGTGATCGGACTCCGCTCAAGATAGCGGTGGTATTAAGAACAATGATTAAGATATGAAAGAAATGCCCCAAACTAAGTTTTGGAAATAATATGAAGGATTGAATGGATTGCATATTTGATTTACTCATGTGATTTACTTGTACTTGCTTGATAGTTCTTTCTAATAAAATGGTGTTTAGTTATACACAGTAGTGCTATTCGATGGCACTAACGTCCCTTTTGCCGGGGTGCTACATTTGTTTTTATGAATGTAGGTGGATCCATTGTGGATAGTGTTGATCGCGCATAGTGGAGTACCTTCTTCTCAAAGCCTTGGTGAGCCCCTTTCTTCTTCAAAGGGTTATATTATACATCTTCTTATTTTGGACTTTCACTTTTGAGGTATAGTCGGGGCCTTGTTGCTGGCATTGTTATCACGTCTTTTGTATTCTTAGAGGCTCCGTAGACATTTGTGTGGGTTATGTATGGGTATTGGATAGGTCAATGGACCATGTTGTAACCTTGTACTCTTGCTTTCTTCTACACTATAACTTGTATGGAACCTTGGAAGTTTAACCAAGTTTTAAATGTTGTGATATAAAATGAACTAAGATATTGAATGTACTATCTTTCCTAGTTTAAATAAAGGTAATCATGGCTTCTTTATTCCTATCGAGTTGGGTAGATAGCGATTGATAAGGCTTTCTCAGTTGGGTTTACTCGATTGAGCGCCGATCGCGCCTCCCGAAGTTGGGGCATGACAAGAATGTCCAGAGCCTTCAACAAAAGAGTCAAGCCAAGACAATTCACACCGGGGCAGTTGGTGCTAAAGAATATTTTCCCGCATCAGGACGAGGCTAAAGGGAAGTTCTCCCCCAACCGGCAGGGTTCGTACATGGTCCACCGGGTTCTGACAGGAGGAGCCCTCATACTTGTAGAAATGGATGGAGAAGTCTGGCCAAAGCCAATCAATTCAGATGTAGTCAAGCGTTACCATGTGTAATCTTTATGCTTTCCTATATGATGTAATTTGAACTACGCCTGACCTGATTCCCGTTTAAGAGGGGATACGTAGGCAACCCTATGGGTTCGGTCACAATTCAATAAAATTTCATTTCCCCCACAATTGGAAACTGGGGCAGAATTTTGAGGAGGACCCACAAAATTCCGAAGTGATTTCAGCCATTCACCGCAAGCAGCGTCAGAAGTAGCAGCCCAGTAAACTAGGGCAGAATTTTGAGGAGGACCCTCAAAATTCCGGAGCAAGCGAAGTTGCAATGTCTTGAACCACGTCGTAGTCGTCGGTTCATCTAAAGAAAATTATTCTTAATTATGCACTTATATTATGCTTTTACTAACTCATGCATGTTCATTACTAAAATTGCCTTGTTTAGCAATGCTACCCCAATGATACATACAGTATCACCGGAATAGAGCCGAGCGGGTCAAGCGGAGCCAGCGAGAATACGAACTAACCTCCCCTATTTTTAAAACTCACGATTTTTCTTTGGATGCGGGCACTTGAGTTGCAAAATCATCAAATATACTATACACTCACGAGACTCACATTGCTCAGAAATATAACTCTCAGAACCGTTGCACTTACTCACAGCTACTATCCGCATGCAGTGTCCCCAACAGACACAGTATCCCCAGCAGTTGCAATATCGCAATCCGCTATCAGCTAAGAAAACTCTATTGCCATTTGCCATTTTACTTCCTGCACAAGGCTACCATTCTTCCTTCCGAGGTTAAGCTCTACCTCCATCTGTATTCTCTGCATTGCATAAGGCTACCATTCTGCCTTCCGAAACTAAGCTCTATCTCCATCTGCATTCTCTGCATTGTATAAGGCTACCATTCTGCCTTCCGAGGTTAAGCTCTACCTCCATTTGCATTCTCTGAATTGCATAAGGCTAACATCGCCTTCCGAGACTAAGCTATGTCTCCATCTACATTTTCTGCATTGCATAAGGCTACCATTCTGCCTTCCGAGGTTAAGATCTACCTCCATATGCATTCTCTGCATTGCATAAGGCTACCATTCTGCCTTCCGAGGTTAAGCTCTACCTCCATCTCGCATGGCTGAAAGATCGCCACTTTTATTTACATCTGCATGGCTGAAATATCGCTGCTTCATTTACATCTTACATGGCTGAAATATCGCCACTTCATTTACATTTCATCGGCTGAAAGATCGCCATTTCATTTATACCTTGCATCGGCTGAAAGATCGCCACTTATTGCATTTTATTGGCTGAAAGATCGCCACCTATTGCATCTCATGGGCTGAAAGATCACCACTTATTGCATTTCATTGGCTGAAAGATCGCCACCTATTGCATCTCATGGACTGAAAGATCGCCAAATTGTCCAAAGGCGTCATCATTTAGAGGCGCCATTTTCATAGCCCGAGAACGCCATTTCATGGCCTGATGACCCATTTTATCTTTTGCATATCATTATTCAAAGGCATCATGGTTCGGAGGCATCATTCTCATAGCCCGAGAACATCATTTCATGGCCCGCGAATCCTTTATTATAATCTTCATAGCCCAGGACATCATGGTCCAAGGACGTCATCCTAACCGTCCAAAGACAGCATTCATGGTCCAACGGAAACTTGCATCATATTTACATTTACGCACAATATACACTTGTATTGCTTATTTGCAGGTAAACCGGCGAGCAACAACCGTCTCAGCAGGAGCGACCCCGCTCCATTTCCCACAGCTCTACTAGACTTCTGCCATCCATCCCAACCCGAATATCTCGTCCGTTCTTGAAAAATCTCCATCGGCATATTCCACCGACGAATCCTAAACTACATATGGCCTAATTCCTGTAAGACCAGGGATATGTAGGTAGCTCAAGAACCAGAGCACGGTCAACCTCTTCAAACCATTTCGTTCGGTCAAATTGGCCATCACATCTTTACCCGACAACTCTTTCATCCTTCCCGGGAAAAGAGGGGCAGCTGTTGATATCCAATTTTTTCCTATGCATTTTATATATGCAAAATACTTTCAAAATAGCATATATATGCATATATAAGTATTCCCAAATGTTTTAGTATTTTTTCCTAATTTTTAAAAGATTTTTTAAATTAATTTATTGCCCATTTTAGCAGTATAAAAACTAATAGTTATTCCCAAAATTATCATTTTGGTGAATAAATTATTTTATTCTCACATTTATACCAAAATATATCTAAAGTAATTTTTACGCATTTTTTACAAATTTATTTAGTATTTTAAAGCTAAATTGCATATAATTGCAATTTTAGCCTATCTCAGGATTTAATTATGTTTATAATTACAAAATTGATTCTTGTATTATTAATTTAATATTTATACATTATTAATTAATTTAGCAATTTTAATTTGTTTTCAAAAATTATTTTACTATTTTTATAAAAATAAAAGGGAAAAGTGGTTATTTAAATACTAACCCTATTTCATTTCAATTATAGCCTAAACTCAGCCCCAATTAACCCCATGTTAAAATTCAAACGGGCCAGCCCAATTCCTAAAATGACCCGCCCCTAACCCGCTTATCCAATCCGCCCGGTTTCCCCTTTTGATCCAGGCCGTTAATCATTTCGATCAACGGCCAAAATTTCCGTTTCCTTTTTAATTCCCAAACACCACCCAACCCTATCCCATTTTCTCACCAACCGCCGCCTCTGAATCCTCTCATCTCTCAAACTCTCTCGAAGGTTCTTGAAACCCTAATCATCTCCTACTATCTTCTACCTTCAGCTCACCAGAATCCATGGCCTCTCAGGCCATGAATGGCTTAAACTCATCTCCCTCTGCTCTTAAGCACTTGGTGTTCGAAGTTTTGAGGTCTGACCTCAATGGTGTCCATTCAGATCCTCTCAGATTCAAGGTTCTATGGCCTCTCTGGCCTTGCTCCGGCATATCCAAGCATTATGAGTCTATTTCTGACTTATCCGACTCAGATCAAACCTTTTCCAAGCCTTTCTCGCTTTAGGGTTCCTCTGAAACCCTAGCTATTCGAGGTTTTCTCTGATTGTTTTCTTAAATCTATTCTATATCTGTGCTCTACTTAAGTTTTTAAATGTTTTCCTAATTTTTCTTTCAAAAATCACTTCTTTCCGATTTAGGGTTTTTCTGAAAAGCTTAAAATATTTCTCTGACTTTTCTTCTTCTTTTCGTTGAGTGTATTTGTCTATATGTTCTGATGTTTTCTTTTCTACCACGTATGTTCTTTTACTGTGTTCTTATGTTTTCCTTTATCATGCATGTTCTTTTGTGCTTCGTTTTTCTACTATGTTTTGTACCATGCTCGCATGTTTATCTTGTTGTATCTTCCTATACGATATTTTGCTATGCTTTTCCGGTATTTTTGTGTTCTTCTACTGCATGTATCTCCTATTGAGTTTTTAAGTTTTGTTTGCCTTCTACTGAACTCTGTTTAAGTCCCTTCTAAAAGGTTTTCTTAAACACATTTCTTCTATTGTTGTGACTATTCTCTCATTATGCTCCTACGCTATGTCTGCTTCGAATATTATTTGTATTTGCTTGTCTTCTCATGAGATCTAAAAGGAAATCTCTGAGCCTGTTTCCTCCTCATCTCTGTATTTGACTCGAGTTGGAAACCATAGAATTTGGTGGGGTTTTCCTTCGAGTTTGGTCATATGATCAAACTAGGGTTCTGTTGAGGACCCTTGGTTCTTTCAGACTTATTTCTGGGTCTATAAACTAAGTGTGAATTTCTTTTGTTTGCACACAATTCTGATTCTCCCACACTAGACTCTTCTGAATAGCATGACAAATTCCTTCATGTTTAACGTTTCCGTATGCTTTTATATATGAGGAATCTTTCTTCAGAATGGTTTTTCAACTTGTGATTGATTCAGAATTCCTTTTAATAAGTCTAATTGATTGGCATTGATTTTCCTTAAGTTGAAATCTTTCCCATCTTTCTGACTTGGTTCATTCATACAAAATCTTCAATTTTTGATTTTCTTGGCTGTTAACTGATTTTCTTTCCTTATTTGCACAAATCGTGTGTTGTCAAGACCCTGTCCTTAAATAGACCCTTATGTATTTACCCCTTTTATGCTGATTTGAAAAAATGTTTGATGAATTCATTTCCTTAATTAGTTTTGCCCGTTTGAAATTATAATCCCTTAATTAGGGGGAAACCTTGTGTAATTGATTTTTCAAACTATTTTCTTACCTATTTCTGCTTGATTTCTACACTATAAAAGGGCACGTCCCTTCTGCACTTTAAGAGACCTTCAGTTCAATACTTTTATAGTTCATACTTCACCCTTACAACCTCACGATTCTTTTCTAAGATCTTAGCATTCTAACTGCCTATTTGCACTTTGGCTTTGCAAGATTACTACTTTCTTTCACTTGTTTCTTTGTGACTGGTATGTTCTAGTTTTAGCTTCAGCATCATCCCAATGTGTTCACTTATAGCCTTTACATCCATGTCTACTTTACTGTTTATATAGAGTTGAATGTTTAATTAGCATGTTAATTTCTTTTACTTGTTTCTGCTATGAATCCCTATACCCCTATTCCCCTTTATGTGATTTGAGTTGTAGTTCATGACATGACAATATGCAAGTTATTGTTCATGTCTGGACTTGATCCCTTAGAGGATCCTGACTCCTAAAACAATGTGTTCTAACAGGCTTGTGGGGTGTGCCAGCATTTCCCATTGCTAGGTATGCCCACTAGCCTGTCCCTGTTTCTCTACCACTTCCCCTTTCCCCTTTTCCAAACTCTGCACTTACACTTACTCTTAGCTTCTAAGCTCTTCCCCCCTCCTGTAAGCCTTGCCTTGGGACCTTGAGCTCCCTCTGAACTTGGATACTTGAGGGCTGGCCCTTCTACACTGCACTATGTTCTTAATCATGTATATGTTTGGGTGTGAACACTGCCCAAAGTCCATTTGAGGCTCTTAGGGAACTCTGATACATCCAAATAAGAGAAAGGCTTGGGATCCTGATCTTTGGAATTGGTTCATCTTATATTTCAGACCTGGAGTCTGAATTAGACTCCCCTTGGTTGTACTTTAATTTCTGATGTAATTTTGGTTTTCTTATTCATTCTGGGCTGTAATAATTTGTAATAATTTTTGGGGCTGTTAGTGAAAAAGGGAGGGTCAATCGTGCATGCAAAGGGGTAGATACCATGTTCATAAGGGATTACTATACTTCTGCATTCACGTATCCTGCTTTCAGCTTTTGCACTTCTGCATTTCATATAGATACCATGTCTATAGGTTTTTTGCACTTCTGCATTTCTTATAGATACCATATCTATAAGTTTCTGCACTTCTGCATCATATAGAGACCATGTCTATAGGTTTCTGCACTACTGCATTATCATATAGATAATATGCCTATAGGACTTCCTGCATTTTGCACCTGCATCTGCCACTAGGCAAATGAGTTTACAGGCTTAAACAATCGACTGCATATAGATGAGCTGCCTGTAGGATTCCTGTATGCCAATGACAATGTTTTAAATTAACAACGCCTAGAAATATGCCTATAGGAACTATAAATCAAATCTGAATCGCCTCGCTCATTTTACGTTTAATTTGCAGAACTTGGTAAAAAACTGGCAACCTTCCTGTAATCAGTTTACTACTTTATTTCTGAAACTAATAGATATCATGCATGTAGGTTTCGCCTAACACCTAGGCAAGCTTTAGGGTAAAAGCTATAACTGAGCTAGTCTTGATAATTACAACCAGCGGGCAGGTCTAATTCGGACTTCTTATGTGAAAATATGTGATAAATCAGCCTACTTTTACCTTTTAAGTTTAATCAGACCCTAATCAGTATGTGTAAGGCATGCTAAAGCTATATGCTTTCTTTGGTTTTAAGGAGGTTTATTTGAGCAGTATCTGTTTACATGCTTTCCCAATACTTGCTATATATGTTTTGATTGTCACCTTAGAATTTTGTTCTTTAAAACTGCAAAACCTCATACCCCTTCCCTTTTAGGATTAGTAGTCCCAAGTACCTCCGGAACTGATAGGAATGGGGCAGGTAATAACATGCAATAAGTAACTCAACCATTCCGCGCTTTAATACCTTAACGGGGTGGGAAAGGGTAGATATGGATATGATGACCACACGATAACATCTTGTGTAGCCCCTCTTTGAGGAGTGATTACCGGATGTTGTGTGGAGTGATCCATATTATTTATAAACCTAGGAGTCCCCTCTCCCTTTACTTGTTTATTTTTCAGAATTTTCAAATTGTTTTCCTCAAAAATTCAGCTTCCTTTTGTTTTCTTTAAACTTTAATCTATTTGCAACCATTATGTGAAAACCCCTTATTTTGAAACTTCTATTTGCTTACTTGTTACTTAAAGTCACAATTGTAGTATGACTGGGAACCACACTAGTGGATTCTGGTGGGTGCCTAACACCTTCCCCTCGAGATAATTTCTAGCCCTTACACAATCTATGGTTTTCTAGATCAATTCCTTCCTAGCGACTCTCCAATTCAAACCCAATTCCCAAAAGGGAATGAGTTGTCCTCCCAAATGTCCTAAACCCGATTTCGCGAGAAAAAGGGCGCACGTCAACTGTACAGGAATAATCTTTGGGACCTAATCAACATGCACTCGCTACTCAGGAGTGCAGGCGGCGGGAGTCTGTGCTCCTCCCCCGGCCTGAGATGTAGCTGCAACAAGGGGAAACAACCCTGCCTGAGCTAGAGTGGTGTTCATGCTCATGAATTGTGCAAGAGTCTCCTAGAGAGCTGGAGTAGTAGTAGCAGTAGGCGTGTCAGGTGCCCGGACTCCGGCTGGAACTGCTGGTGGCACCTCGGTGGCAGCTCGCGCGGGTGCTCTGGCTGTACCACGTGCGCGTCCTCGGCCTCTACCCCGACCCCAACCTCTAACGGCTCCAGTAGGGGGTGCGGGTGCCTGATCATCTCTGGTATCACGTGTCCTCACCATCTATGAGAGAATAGAAGACAGAAGTTTAGAATTATGATACCAAAATCTCGCACAACAAGAAAATCAAATGAAGTTGAATTTTCCTAACAAGTACATATCCTCTCGTAGATATGTACAGACGTCTCCGTACCGATCCGCGAGACTCTAATAAACCAAATTGTGATTCATGACTCCTATGAACCTAGAGCTCTGATACCAACATGTCACGATGGAAGTTCACCCTCTGTGAACTATCGTGACGGCACCTAGTCTCTACGACTAGGTAAGCCTAACAATTGTGAAAAGAGAACCAAAATGCAGAAAACTAATAAAATTGAAGATTAACAATTATAGAAGTGTTTAAGATGCCGCTCGGCATATAATAATACAAGATCTCAGAAACTAAACAATTCCCAAAACCCGAAATCTCATGAAATCACAAGCTATGAATACTACATTGTGCTCTAACTTCAAAATGTCTAAATCAAGATAAATACAGAAGGGCTAAACTACTAGAAAGAATGGAAAGGGACTCCTCGGTTTGCGGACGTGGCAAATATATCTCGAAGTCTCTGGAGAATCGCCTCGCCTCAAGGGTAATAGGTCTGAGTTGAAGTATCTGGATCTGCGCATGAAAAACATGCGCAGAAAGGGCATGAGTACACCACAGCGGTACTCAGTAAGTGCCAAGCCTAACCTGGGTCGAGTAGTGACGAGGAAGGTTAGGGCCCTACTGAGTTTAAATGAGAAACAAGGTATAACAGTATAGAATAAGACAGTATAATTAATTGCAACAGTAAGAAGTAACACATGATAGAAAGAACAACAACAACTACAACAGAGACAAAATAATCACGGAAAGGAATACAACTCAACACAAAGATAACAACCGGGGATCTCCCAGGATATCGTCCTGTAGTCCCCAACTATAAATATCCAGTGGATCTCCCGGGTTCCGTCCCGTAGTCCAACTCATAATGTGCGGGGATCTGCCGGAATTTTGATCCGTAGTCCCACATGTAAATATCCAGTACAGAGGGAATCTACCGGGTGCAGTCCCGTAGTTCAAATGTAAATGTGCAGGGGGATCTACCGGAATACAAATCCATAATCCCAAAAACATGCAGGGGGATCTCCCGGGATACCGTACTATAGTCCCAAAGTAAACACACAGCAACAACATAAAGAATACACAATTCAATTCAAATTTCATACCAAGGTAAAACAGGTATTTTTAACCTAGCATGCTACACATAATTCAAATAAGACAGTTTGAGCAAGTAAAGTAATTAAGTCAATTAGACATACTTCCCTAAGCTAACAACAAGCTTAAATTGCAAGTAGTATAAACAGGAAAGGAAACACAATTAAAGTTACTTAATGAAAATAGGATTTTTAACAATTAGCAAAAGTATGCACTCGTCACCTCATGTACAAGGCATTTCAATTATCAACAATATCAATCCTAAGGGGAGTTCCCCTACACAAGGTTAGGCAAGTCACTTACCTCGAACCAGCTCAAAATCAACCTGAAACCACGCTCTTGCCACGAGTACTCGACTTCAAATTACCCAAATCTATTCAAATCAATTGCATAATGTAAATATAACTTCAAGTAACTGATTTCACTAATTAAATTCTAAGCTAATACGAGAAATTAGGAAAAATGACCAAAACTCCCCTAGGACCACATCTCGAAATCGGGTAAAATTTACAAATTCGGAATCGTCACACTCTCACGAGTTCAGTCATACCAAAAGTACCAAAATCGGACCTCAATTGGTCCCTGAAATCACCACTCAAAACTCTCCAATTAACCAAGCCCTAACCCTCAATTTACCACTGATTTTCCTTCAAATTTCATGCTTACAATTATAAAAATCAACACAATAACGAGCTTAGAAACCTAGGACCTTACCTCAATGAATTCCTCTGAAAATATCCCTTGAAATGGCTCCCAAAAACTTCACCCCGAATGAAATATTGAGAAAAATGGCTAGAAATCGCGAAGGGTGAAATATATACCTTCTGACCCAGGTATTCTGCACCTGTGGTCATTTCCTGCTTCTGCGGTCTAACCCACAGCACCTGCGGTTTTCACTTAAAGGTCTAGGACCGCACCTGCGGTCACCCTCTCGCACCTGCGCCATCGCAGATGCATCCAGATGTCCGCTTCTGCTGCTTGCTTCCGCATCTGTAGGAGTCGCACCTGCAGCCTCCCAACCGCAGATGCGGTTATGACAGCAACCATAAAATTTCAGCTGCCAAACTCAACTCCAAACCTCCCATTAACCATCCGAAACCATCCCGAGGCCCCCGGGACCTCAACAAAAAGCACGAACAAGTCATATACCACTATCCAAACTTATACCAATCTACACCTAAAACAACATCAAAACATCAAATTAACCATGGATTCAAGCCTAAGAACTCCAAAAATTCTCAAATTACGCTTTCGATCAAAAGTCTATTAACCCTTGTCAGAATGACCTGAAATTTTGCACACACGTCACATACAACACTACGAATCTACTCCAACTTTCGAAATTACATTCCGACCCTTAGATCAAAATCTCACTATCGAACCGGAAACTTCAAAAATTCAACTTTCGGCATTTCATGCCTAAATAAGCTACGGACTTCCAAAATACAATCGAACATGCCCTTAAGCCCAAAATCTCCCAATGGAGCTAACAGAATCAACGGAATCCAGTCCGGGGCCGTTTTCACACGGCAACGACTACAGTCCAAATTCTAAAACTTAAACTCTCATTTAGGGACTAAGTGTCCCAAAACTCTCTGAAACTCCAAATAAATCCTCTCGTCAACTCACAATATCAGAAAAAATACGGGAAAAGCAGTTAATAGGGGATCATGGCATTAATTCTTAAAACGACCGGCGAGTCGTTACAGTGAGAGCTGATCATTGCCTTCAGAGTATTATCCAGCCATGTCTTTCTCCTTCCTATCCTTAGTAACTTTATATTTCAGTCTTATCTTGTATTAAGTAGACATTATTGGGTTGTATTTAGTGGCTCATGAGTAGTGATACCAGGATCGAGCAGTGTGGATGTGATTACGTATTTGTTTTTCGCATATTTTGTTCTTTTAAAATGAAAGATTTGAGATTTAATCTGATTAGAAAAAGAATTTACAAAAGACATTGATGTTGTTAGTATTGATTTGGCTGGCCTAGTACTGTGGTAGGCGCCATCATGACCGGGATGGTTTTGGGATCGTGACATAAGTCGACCACAACTTTGGAATCACCACCTCCTCTGATTAAAATACAAACAACAAATTTTTGCATTCTTGTTAATTTAGTTGATTACTTGTTTAATTTTCGCAAAAATAACATTCTTGAATTGACCACACCAAAATAATCAACGGGAGAAATATGGGTCATGACATGATAGGTTCAAGATGGCTATTCAGAATCTAACTCTAGTTCAGTTCACTCCAATGTTCTAATGATTCTCACGAATTCACTCAATGATTAGTTCAATCATGTAGCCAAGACTCCTCTTTTGATTAAATATTAACCCTACGAGGTGAACTAATATAAAGTAGTGTGAAATATGCAAGAATGTTGTAATGGATTAGTCTTTAGGAAAACGTCTCTCGAATATTCTCTTAACTTGATTTAATCAACAATTCAACAAGCTTTTTCGATTACTTAGAAGAATCATTGAGGTAAACCAAACAGAATAATGAAATGATAATCACCAAAATATTCGTCTTTCGATTAAATAAACCACTGAATAAAGTTGCAATCAATTCAAAGCTCCACAAATGAGTTCATACAAATAACTAGAGTTAAAATCCACAAATATCAATTAAAACACCATATCCTTCTAACCCCAAGGTAAACTACTCCATAATCATGAAGAAAGTCATCACAAATAAAGTTGTATAATAAGAAAACATGAACTCAATCAAAACTTGGGTGTTGAGTTGAGAAAAGAATGGTGAATCCTTGTGCTTTGAGTCTCCAATGCTCTTCCAAACTTCCATAGGTCAAAAGTCCCCTAAAAATTATATTTTTGGTATATTTATATCAATTAGAAATGAGTCCAGACGAAACTATCCTTTCCAAGCCGAAGTGGGAAAATTGGACCACGAAAATACACTAATGTGTCACGCTCTGCGTCGCGCTAGTGGAAATTTTCAGAGAGCAAATTTTTGTCATGCATGCTATTTTGCAATGCCATGCCACACCTCGCGGTGTCCCATGCGGCATGGTAGTGTAATTTTCTCAGAGTAATTTATTTCATGTATTTTTTATATCCAGACTTGGTCCTCGACCCCCGAACGCAATCCCTGGGCTTTTACTCAAACTTCAAACTTTAAATTATTTGATTTAGCTCCAAATCATCTTTTTAACTCGGGATCATGTACTACAATGCATAAAATACGTAATAAGTACAAATCACTATCATTTAAGATCAAACGCAAGTAAAGTATGATGATTAGAGTGCAAACTACGACTAAAATACGAGTTTCTAGCCTACCATTAGTCGCGATGCCTAGGGCACAAATTTTTGGCATAGTCTAGTGCCAGTTTTTTTGGCACAGTACTACACACCCCCAACTCGTAAAAAAAGTCTAAACCTATTTTGGAGGGAGAGACGCCACTTGGAGAGCAAAACACAAGCATGGAATACTCGGGAGCAAGAATTCTTAATTTTTTTCATCTTTCTTAGTATTTTCAACTATTCAACACTTATGAAGTTGTTTAACTTTATTATAAGTGGCTAAGAACCTCATTATTCTGGGGTTGAATATTGACGGTTGATTGTGTTGCTTGATTTTATCATATTAATTTGTTTATTCAATCTTGCACTTAATTATTCTATTGCGTAGCTAACAATAGAGTACTATCTACGAATTTATAGTTGAGCTCGAAAGTGGTAACTATAGATTGCATATAAGATTGAGTAGAGTAAGTTCTTGAATCTGGGCATCGGAGAATAGATTCGCGATTAGGATAGACATATTCTAGTTGCCTTACTTGGTTATTTTTGTAGGAAATATACATGCGTTCTTGTCAAGTCTGATTCTATGGACATATAGTCTTAGGTTGGTTTGAATAGGCAAGTGAAACGTTGAAAGAACTTCGCGAGCATAATAAACCCTGCTAATCAACATATTAGATAAGTCAAATGATTACATCAACATGAAGAACGCAACAGGAGAGACATTAATCCATAACTCTGGAATATCCCCATCTCATTGAATTCTTTCTAAGTATTTGTTTGATCCACTTGTGATTATTTTCTTGTTTGCTTATTAGTTTAGTAGTAATTTAGTTAGTAAAAATCACAATCATTTTCTTCACACTCACTTGAGCATTAAATTTATAAATAGTTTAGATTGGACAATAGTTGATCATAAATCCTTGTGGGAACGATACTTTCTCATTAATTTATTATTACTTGTCGATCACGTATACTTGCATGTGCATTTGGACCCAACACTCAATTCAATAACGGCTAGTTGTTCAAATCTTATGAAAGGATCAAAATTGCAACTTCACTAGGCCCGATTTTGATGCATGCTTCAAATCTTCTGAGAGGAAGTTTTCCTCTTCATCTTTCCCTTTTCCGCTATTCAAAGTTCAACATTTCTCTCAAAGAAGCTTTACAAAAGTTCAATAATAATTCTTATAGTATAGTACTCCATTTCTCCCAATTTATATGGCAATTTTGGGGATTTTGAGAGTCAAATGAGTTAATTTTTACTATGAATGTAAATATAGAATATAAATACTAGATAAAAGTAATATAAGATAATAATTACCATTTAAAATATTAAAAGGCATACAACAAAATTATGCTTAAAGAAAAACTTGTTTGAATCTCGAAATTCAAACACCGCCACATAAATTAAGTCGGAGGGAGTATTATAAGTATGTTTAATTTTGTATCATTGTTGGTGTGCCCTGTACATGTTAAGATTCCAAAAAGTTAAAGATCAATGTGTAACAGTGAGATTACTATCTTTAACATTGCTGAAAATGCATGCGTAATAAACCACATGCGCCATTAGAGAATAGGTTCGTGTGATGTCTGAATGACTGAACCTATCTTCTCCTTTTTGACCTTCCTTAATTGAGTTGAAGCTTGTGCATATGTTTTTCACTATAGATAAATACTGTTCATATCAAGTATATTAGGGCAACCTGAAAAATGTAGTGATCCAAAATCTGCTATAACCAGCTAAATTACCCTGATAGTATAGAAAATTTTTATACCGTTCATGTCCATAACTTAAATCTGAATTAAATAAGTCACTGGCTAAATAAAACGTGAGTTAATTACTATATATATATCATTACTTAATTACTGTGTAACAATCTTAATATATATGATTACTATGTAAATCATGCTTATCAGCGACATTTCACAAAACTCCACAGCCAAACAACCTCACAGCTTCAATTGTTCCTCTACCCAGAAAAAATGACGGTAGAATCCATCCTTACTTCAATTGAAAGTGAGCGACGTTGGGTCGATGATTCTATGCGATCTTTTCAATCAGACTTAACAATAGACATATCTCCTTGTGTTTTTCAAGTACCAAAATCTTTTTCTGAAACTAAGCCTCAAGCTTATACCCCCCAGAAAATAGGCCTCGGACCATACCATCACATAAGGCCAGAGTTCTTCACCACTCAAAGGCACAAACTAACCATAGCCAAAAATTTCTTGAATAATGACTAGCCGATAAATTTTTTACACCGAGCTGTCGTTGTGGGAAGATGTAATTCTTTAATGAATCAGATTCTGTCTTTTGGCAACTTGTCCATGCTTCCTTTTTGTCACTGCTGTATTCTATTTTTGTTTCATTACATCCTATCACTTTATATTATTTTATTGAGCATAAAACTTAATATGGTGATAACTAAATTGGTATGATATGTATTACGGTGACTATACCCTACACTAGTAAGTTCGTTTTACTTCTTTATAAAATAGCAAGAATATATTAGTTGGATTGGATTAGATAATGGAGTAGGTGCAGGATTTGTGTAATAATCTATATATATTATAAAAGAGGGCAATAGAAAAGTGAGGTGACATCTCTTTTTGTCCAAGTAACCCAGTTATATTTTTTTTTTCTATTTTTTGGCTTTTCTCTCATTTTTCCATTTTATTAAATTTAATGTTTATGTTTAGAAATCCAAAAGTCACAACTTTCTGTTCAACTCAATGTAGTTGTTCCAATCCATTCAATGCAATTCAACCGTTGTAATTAATTAGGAATGTGAAAATTAATTTTCTAATTTTAGGAGGCGTACATAAAACTCTCTTCATTAAGGTGGTGACTTTTCAATTACGTAACCACCAAATATTTATTTTGCAGGCACTAAATTGCATTATTCCTTATCGAATAATATGAAAAGTAGCAACAGTAAAAATGTATAATTTTGTAACAATGTTGTCCTGTTTGAGTCAATCTCATTTTGATCTCCAATGATCGACATGCCCCAACTATTTTACTTTCGTTCAGTGATCTAATCAAGTCCAACAAGTAGAACAATATATGTTAGGTGTTTTATGTTAAGGTGTTTTCGAGGTTCTGATGATTACGAACGGATAAATTCACATGGGAGGAGAAGATTTCGATCAAAAAGTCATGGCCTATTTCTGAAATTTTTCTTTCTTTTAACTTTTTCTTATATCTTTGATCCGATGAACTCAACATAAAAAATTATTTCATTTAATCTTATTTTGGCAGAAACTTCTTGTGCTTAAATTAATGCATCGAGTTTGAATAGTGAGGCATATAGTTGGCTGCCTTATGCAAAGATTAATTTCAACAAAGGCTCATGCTCCAACAAAAAATTGCCGGACTTTTTACAATATATCAAGACCATCAAGTGTTAATCAAGGTACAATTACTTAAATTGCGATAATATTTTGCTATTATTTTTTAGCCCATTAATTTTGAGGTCACATAAATTACCAAATAATTTTGGGTATTGGAGGATGAAAGAAGCATTTCAAAGAACTAACACGAGCTTGGAACTGTCGGGATTTCTCATGCTCCAAGGTAAGCTAATTTATCCAAATATAAGAAACTCAGAATTAAAACTTTTCAACATAACTACTTGGCACAATCGTATTATTGATTTGTGCTTGCAATAGGGGAAATGGAAAGAAACGACATTTACAAAGTAGATGTAACATTGTAATAAAAATATTACATATAACAACGAAAGAAGCAGAAAAACATCAAAATCTTTCTAAAAGATGAAGCGGCAAGATATCAAAATTTGAACTACTTAAGGCACGAAGAATTGAAGGAAAGAACAGAAGAATAATGAAAAAGATTATTAAAGAAAGATAGAAAAGAAATAAGAACCGGTAATGGATAGATAGAGCAACTTGCGTTGCCATTTATTTGTTTTTTTTCTCTCTCTTTCTATCTGTAGTTTCTTCACTTTCTAATTTTCTTTTCTGATCTTTTTTTTTCTTCATTTCATGTTTCATTTATTTGGCTAAAAGAAAATTCCATTATTTAGAAAGTTTTACTATTTAATAAACAAAAGTTCAGGTACATATAAACATGTATTTAATATATAATTTGACTAAAAGAATCGCACATACACACCAAACATGTAATTAATGTGTGTCTCTTTGGGTGAAAATTTTTCTTACGAACTCTTTTCCCTTTTATAAAGAAAATTTGAATAAATGAGGTTAGTCTAAGCTTATATTTAAAAAGAAAATTGTGTTTGTGATTTTAACTATAGATGGATTATTTTTATATACACGTGATAAATAATAATTTTTTATTGTGACTGAAAATGTAGAAATATTATTTCTAAACTATTGATGTCTTTATAATAGCGAAGCGCGGTGAAATTTACTAGTTCAATATATTTCTTAGTCTGTCAATGGAAAAAATAGAGAAGAGATTCCACATCCAAACGTCGAGTTACAAATATTTTGATTAATTGAACTGTTCCACCTTCAAGTGGGAGTTCCACTCTACTTCATGATCTTCAAGGGTCTCATATTCATTTGTAATTCAAAATATAAAAAATAAAAGAAAAAACAGTTAGAATTTCACGAAGTACTAATATTAAATTCATCCATTACTGTATAGGGTAAAATATGCTATACTACGTGACCGTCTAAAAGTGGGACATGTGGAACCTAAGGCGGGGGATAGTTAAAACCGAAGGCAATTGTCCCGTTTGTCACCGGAAGGAATGACATTCATATGGATGCAATAAATACACTCTGTCCGGTAGCATTTAATGGAGAATATTCCATAATATTTAGCTGCCCATTATAGAGAATTTGTCATTTATGCTTACCGTTACACCTTCTTCAATGACCCTCATAATTGACATTAAAGAAGGGCATGATCCTAGGACCTTGTTCCCTAGGTGCACCTATAAATAGTGAGCTATGTTATCATTGTAAAAGACACAATTTTTCTGGCGGACTCACGGTGTAATCAATAAAAGCTTTATACAATTTTACTTTCTTGTTCCTTAGTTCCATCAGTGTTGTGCCTGGAAGCTCTACCTCCAAAATATTATTTTTCGTGATTTTATCTTCATTTCAAAGCTATGTATTGAGCATTTCTTTGATTATTTCATTATTTCATGATTGAATTAATTCACTTGTCTCGAAATCACGTATAAATATAACTGTAACGTTTTACAGGTAAACAGTTTGGCACCCACCGTAGGGCCGAGACAACCATATAATTAAGTTGATCCTTGCCTTTTGACTAACGTGTGTGGTTATTTGTCTTAGAAAAAATCATAAGAAATGACAGATAATGGTGTTAACAACACACACAATCCTGAGGTTCAAGGAGACCAACCTCATTTCGAGAATTCAATGAGTGACATCCACAATGAGGGGATTGATGCCACACTGGTCCACGACAGGTGGTACCCATGACATGTTCGGGAAGAAACTCCTGATGATGCTAAAGAGGAGCATGTTGCTGATGCGGTAAGGGTCCTACAAGAGCAACAAAGGATCATTCTAGTCCACTTCACACATCAGGATAAGGTTATGATGGAGTTGAAACAGGCGTTATCGGGGGCTTTCGATAATGTGAACAGACGAGGTATAGTTCCTCCCAGCGCTTTCACAAATCAAACAACACAGAGGGTCGACAATAACACCCCGAGGGGCGAGGTTGGTTTCGATGGGGCTGGGGGGAGCGGATCTAGACCCAATAACGGAAATGATCCCTTCAAGAATGAACTCTTACGGTTAATGAGAGAAGTGAATGACCGCGTGGACTAAATACCGGATGCACCACCAGTACTGAAAGGTTCGAACATAGAAGTATGCTCAGTTGCCGTACAAACCAAGTGCGACACCAGGATTAATCCCTAAGAGGTTTAAAAAGTCCGACATGACAAAGTGTGATGGAACTTCAGGCCCTCAAGACCATATTACCACCTATATAACAACGGTTAAGGGGAATGATTTAGCTCCTCACGAGATCGAATTTGTTTTACTGAAGAAATTTGGAGAGACTCTCACGAGAGGAGCCTTGATATGGCATTCGCTGTTACCCGAGAATTCTATAGATTCCTTTGAGATGCTCGTAGATTCTTTTATTAAGGCTCATGCCGGGGCTAGAAAGTACAGGCCCAAAAGGCCACCATATTCATAATTGCACACGGAGAGTTCGAGTTGCTGTGAGAGTTCATTACCTGGTTCCAAAAGGAGAGAATGTTGCTCTCGGCTGTTCTGAATGAATGGGCGGCTAAGCATTCACCAAGGGTCTGAATCCGAGAAGTTCAGACGCTTCCTGGAAATTGAAGGAAAGCTTGTTTGAGTTTCAAGCAACGAGTTGGGCGGATGTCCACAACCGGTACGAGTCGAAGATAAGTATCGAAGATGATCAGGTTGGCTTCCCATCATCGACAATAGGATGGGAGAAAAATAAATAAAAATCAAAAGACGATTTTGACATGGACTGGCAGTCTTCGTGGGGATGGATTTTGCCCTATGATCGGACAGAAGGCCGCGACAGAGGCTTTCGGTCAGCGGACAGGTTCGCCATTGACAGAAGGACTAATCGCGGTCGGAACAACAAATCATTGCAAGACAAAGAAGCATCAGGTACATGAAATCCTTCCTACCCCAGGCTATCAGAATACAATTTCAACATTAGTGTAGTAGAGTTGGTGCCATCTATGAGAAACATCAAAGAAGCACGGTTCCCAAAATCGATGAAATCCAATTCCAGCCAGAGGGATCCCAACTTGTGGTGTGAATACCATGGGATGAATGGCCACTGGACTGGGGAATGCCAACATCTCCGGGAAGAAGTGCCGACAATGTTGAAGAATAGGCATCTTAGAGAATTCTTAAGTGATCGCACCAAGAACAACTACGGTCACAATCAGGATAATGCGTAACCCTCGAAAGCAGGATAAGATCCTCCGCACCAAACGTTAAACATGATCTTCGGAGGGAAAATCAATGGGGTCACCTTCTCGGTAGCAAAAAGATGGAAGTGTCGATAAGCCATAGCAAGAGACTCTGAGAAGTTGCCGAAAACGGCATCACTTTCACGGAGGAAGATGGAGACAGATTGTTGCTACGGCACAATGATGCATTGGTAATTTCTTCAAATATGCTGGACTTTAAAATCAAATATGTTCTAGTGGATCTAGGATGTTCAAACAATATCATACAATGGAGAGTATTGGAGCAAGCTAAACCCACCAGAAGCATCATTCTAGCCATAAAACTCCTTGTGGGATTCAACCTTGCGAGTGTGACAATCCGAGGAGAGATTTTATTGCCCATCAATGTTGATGGCGTGATGAAAACAACTTTTTTTGAAATGGCGGATGGTGACATGGGATGTAATATTATTCTGGGAAGACCATGGTTTCACGAGATGAGAGTTATATCGTCAACATATCATCAGATGCTGAAATTTTCAACGATCGAAGGAATTAAACAGATAAGGGGAGACGAACCGGCAACAAATGAGATGAATGAGATTTCGATCTCCAGTAGCAAAGGGAAGGAACATGTTGCATAACAACTACAGGAATTGGCGCACGCTCCCAAATCGACTGAAGTTAGTTAGGGGGTAGAAGCATCAGACTCTTATCAGGTGCCAAAGTATTTCCAGGTACCAGAAGAGACGGATGAAATGAAATCCACAGCGGAAGAGCTCAAGCAAGTTGCATTATTTGATGATTTCTTAGAAAGGAATTCCATTTGGGGACAGAACTTCACCCGGTCTTAGGTCTGGCTTTATTAAATTTCTTAAATTTAATGACGATTGTTTAGATTGGTCGCATGCGAACATGACAAGTATCCCAATGGAGGTGGCCATACAAAAGCTAAGTTTGGATCCCAACATCCCTCTGGTAAGGCAAAAGAAATGCCCTATTATGGAGGCCAGGAATACATTCATCAAAGAAGAGGTAGCTCGCTTACTCGATATTGGTTCGATCCGGGAGTTAAAGTATCCAGACTGGCTAGCTAATGTAGTAGTAGTTCCTAAGAATAACAATAAATTTTGCATGTGTGTAGATTATAAGGACTTGAATAAGGTGTTCCCAAAAGACTCGTTCCTAATGCCAAATATTGATCAAATGATTGATGCGACGGTCGGGCATGAGTTTATGAATATCCTCGATGCTTATTCCGAGTACAACCAAATTAAGATAAACCCGAAGGATGAGGAAAAAAATTTGTTTATAATAAATTTCAGCACTTATTGCTATAGTGTGATGCCCTTCAAGTTGAAGAACACCGGAGCCACTTATCAGCGGCTCGTAAAAAAGATATTTGTAAAATAAATAGGGAAAACTACGGAAGTTTATATAGACGATATGCTCGTTAAGTCTTTGAACATAGGTGATCACCTTAAGCATCTGCAAGAAACTTTTGACATCCTAAGGAAGCATAACATGAAGCTTAACCCCGAGAAGCGCACGTTCGGGATCAGCTCCGATAAGTTCCTAAGATTTATGGTATCACAAAGGTGGATTTAGGTAAACCCCGATAAGATCAAGGACATCGAAGACATCCCGGACTAGCTGTCAAGCGTGAAAGAAGTCCAAAGGATTATGGGGAGATTGGATACTTTAAGTAGATTCATTTCTCGGTCATTAGAGAAATGCCACCATTTCTTCACACTGCTCAAAAAGAAAAACAACTTCGAATGGACCTCGAAATGCCAGCAGGCTTTGAGAGATTTGAAAAGTCTCGAAAGTAGCGGTAAGTGCAGTTTTGATCCGAGAGGACGAAGGTACACAATTTCCAATTTATTACATTAGTAAAATTTTAACGGGAGCAGAAACTCACGACCCGCACTTGGAGAAGCTAGCCTTAGCTCTATGTGACTCGATAGCTGTGGTGACCATATTTCCCCTGCAGAATATCCTTCACAAACTCGAACGCTTGGATAGGCTTGGCAAAAGTCCATCTAAAGGAGTGAATTTGACCTAGAATATAAACTAAGGACTGCGATTAAGTCACAAGTTTTGGCTGACTTTGTGGTTGATTTCAGTCTGGTATTGTAGCCTCTAGCAGCAAAAGAGGCAATAAGGGTGTCAGAATCAACATCGAGAATTTGGACCTTATTTACGGATGAAGTCTCCAACGTAAAATTGTCCGGGCTTGGCATAGTATTAACCATGCCTTCAGAAGAAACCCAAAGGCAAGCCATCAGAATGATCCCTTTAACTATCAATGAAGTAGAGAACAAGGCTTTGATTACATGACTCAAAATGGCCCGGGGACTAGATTCCAAGGTCGTATAAATCAAGTGCGACTAACACTTGGTGGTAAATCAGGTCTACGAGATCGTTAAAACCAAAGAGGAGATTATGTAACAATATGCGGTGAATGTCCAGGCTCTGCTGGCTCAATTTTAGGATTGGCCGATTACTCATATCCTGAGGGAAGAAAATGCAAAAGCGGATGCACTGGATAACCTCGGCTCATCAACAAAAATGAAGGGATCAAAGTCCGGGATGGTAGTACAGCTGATGCACTCAGTCTTGGATGTAGATAGCTATTATGAGGGAGGCATTACTAATTTGGTCTGGGACTGGAGGAGTGAGATCATTGATTACCTCGAGCATGGGAAATAGCTCGAAGATTCCAAGACATCTAGGGCATTGCATGTCAAAGCAGCACGATATAGCTTTAAAGGAAGACAATTGTACACAAAATCTTTCCAAGGCCCGTTGGCCCGATGTTTGGGAGCATAAATCAAATTACATTACGCGAGAGGTCAATGAAGGGTATGCGGAAACCATTCCGGCGTCTATTCCTTAGTGTTAAAATTTGTAAGGTGTCACGACCCAAATCGGAGGGCTGCGACAAGCACCCGATACATTACTCAACCGAGTACCAACGTAACGTATCTTTATTACTATACCATCATAGGTAAATGGGCTGGAAGGGCCATCATGATATAACCAGAATAAAACATAAGGGAATACATCATATAAGACGACCCAACATGTAATACAAACTTATACATGTGACATACGATCTTATAAGACAAAAATGAACAGTCGTACACTTAACATAGGCCGACAAGGCCATACAATCTTTAATATACATAACACCCATCTACAAACCTCTAAGAGTACATACACATCATAAAGGTTGGGACAACGCCCCACCATACTAATCAATACATGTCCAAATCATACTGACCAAATAGGCAACTCCGGAGCAAATGGAGTGCACCAATACCTTTCGCTGAGCTGATAGCCTACTATGAGGAATGTCAACCTATCTACTGGGACCTGCGGGCATAACCGCAGTGTCCCCAGGCAAAAGGGACATCAGTACGAATAAATTACCGAGTATGTAAGGCATGAAAACATAAACAAGAATAGTAACGTAAAGAGAGATAGATGAGATACAACCTGTAACATCTGAGTGCCTCTGGGGGCTACTGACATGAAATGTATAATACATATATACATAAACGTTTAAAAACATATGCCTTTATGGGCATCTTCATCATCATATCGTACCCGACCTCAAAGAGGACTCAGTAAAAACGTACCCGACCATTATAAGGCTCGGTAGAAATGTACCCGGCCACGTGGAGTTCGGTAAACCCAACTGATTAGTGGTTGTACAAATGGTGTCGTACCCGACCGACTATAGCGCGACTCGGTAGAGTAAAATAGATACATATATATAATACATGCTAGACTTATGGAATCACGTTATAAACCTTTGGGAGTGATGTAAGGTCGTTGCACCTCTGATTAACATTATGTACATCATACCATCAATATGAACTTCTATATGATTCATGGATCATACATACTTGCTAGAATAACTTTATAAGGAAAGAACAACATGGGCAACCTTAGTTGCTAGGAGTAGATCCGTTATGAAATAGCTTATTCATTTCATGTTAGATCATGTGAAAAGAATGAAGGAAGTGCCTTAACATACCTTTGAAATCTTCTATCCAATCATCAATCAAGCTCAATATGATCTTTTTACGTCTACAATGAGTAAACCGACTTCGTCGTCATCATATAAGCGTTGTAACTCTCATATTTGGAAACCAATATTCTACAAGAAAACGGACAGTGCCTCCCCTATTTATTCTACATCCCATATGTTACCAAAATTCACCAAACATCCCAAACAATAACAATATAATTCACAATAAGCTTTCCGATTAGTTCAAGAACCATTTTGAGCGGCAAGCTCGACTTACAATTAACAAAATATGGTTTGAATCCAATTTATTTTCAATGAATCTGCCTACAACATATATAACATCATACTTATTCTTACCATATTATTTTCAACCCAAAACATCATAAGCATAATCTTCAAATATAGTCCACACACCTAGCACCTTAACCTTTATCGTCAACATCTTATTTTTCATGTTATCTTCTTCAATCCACTGAATTAGAAAATAGATAAGCTTAACAACAACATCCACAACATAATAAAACTATTTATAATAATTTCTAGCCACAACAAACCATATATATAACCTCAATACAGCCTACAAAAAAAATAACAATTCCTTATGCCATGTCAATTACTATCTTGTAGATTTTCACTCAAACAACTCAACCAACACATGATTGACCTTAAGCACAACCATGAACATAATTTACTTACCTTAGGTAGTAGATACAACTTAAAATCCCCAGCTGTTGTAGCTCATAACAACCCTCAATCACACCACAACCCTATAGGAGTTGTATTCTTTTCTTGTCAACTTTTGTGTTCATGTTAGTGTGTAAACACTTGTATTTTGCCTTGAAACTCTATTATACATGAAGGAGGTACTGATTCTTAGCTTAATATTAAATAACAACATGAAATATAAGGTTACTTACCTTTGAAGAATCCTCCAAAACAGCCACAAGATGAAGAACTAAGATCTAGCAAGCACCACGAGATTTCTAGCGTTGGATTCATGTTTTTATCTTAGGTTTTCACCCTAGAATCATGGAGGAACTGTTGGAGAGCATTAAGGAGGGTTTAGAAACTGGTGTGGATGAGAAAAAATGAGTTAAAACGACATATAAATGACTTAAATACAAGCTGAAGTTTAAACTGACTTTGTAGGTCCCATGGGAGCTGCTTGTGCAGTCTCGCAAAAACGTGAATATCTCTCTAGTCCAATGTCTTATCAACAAACGATTTAATGAGTTAGTAATTAGAATTTTAGATCTTTAATTTAATATGTAGATCATCCCTTTATTCCAAGTATATTGGGAGAAAAGTGCAGTTACATTTGACCTAAATTTCAGCACATTATGAATGCAACTTGTGATGACCTTTGCCAACTTTTGTTCCATAACTTGCTTGACTGAAAAACATAACATACGACTATCATACGACTAAAATAACTCATAACTTAACCTCCTCATCATGTTAATAACCCCAATCTCACCCCAAAAGTATATGTTATGACATTCCAAACTTGTCGACTTTCGACGAAACTTATTTTCTTTAATTCCTTTATCGTTTAATCTTTACAACCCTTTTGGTACTTGTTATTCATGATCTTAAAGATTTGTAACCTCCAAGATAACATGATGAAATTACGTTATGTACTTTCAAAAATGATCTCATTTCCAAGCTTACATTAATTGGCTTATGACGTACTCTCCCATACGAAAACATGGGATGTAACATCGTTCCCCCCTTTGGAACATTCGTCCTTGAATGTTGGCTGATGCATTTATTTGTATCATAAGCTATAGCTATTATGAATACTTTAATATTGCCCTGACATCTAGTAAACTGTTCTGTAAATAAATACAAAGTCCAGGGTATTCCCCCCTTTAGGCCTCTTTCTCATACCACGACCTGTGGTCAGAATTCTTCCAATCTCGTAACTGTTGTTACCTTCTGTCATGCATCATGTACAACCATGCACTTGTATGTGTGCCTATGCAACTCTTCTCTCCTTTTTCCTCCAGGTTTTAGCCAATCTCTAGGCATCACTTTGTGAACATCTATAGAACTATGACAAGATGTCCCTCTAAGAATCTATAGGTGTACTAAAGTTCTTCGCTTGGTAATTTGTCGAACTTACGACTATTGCTATACCTTGCTTCATAGCCTCGGTTATCTATGCTTATGGTTTTACTACATTTAGGTAGGTCATACTATATCCTAACTCTTACTTTGATTTATTATTATCGAGGTCTGCTACCCAACTCCAGGTTACTCTCTCACTGCTTATCCTATATGTTTAAATCTAAGTCATTTAATGATTCCTTATTACTGTTCATTTAAATAATGGCATCATAATCTCCTCTCATACTTTGGAACTTTTATCCATCTATTATTGATTCACCTTACTGTTGATCTATAATCTACCTTGATAACTTGAAACCTCTTACGTAATACATTGTCAGTAGGGCTCACGTCTCATCAGGGAACATCTGAAGTGGCTTTCCTTATCCACCTTGGGACGATACCATACTTCAATAACCGTATTTCATATCATCCCAATGTGATTCATCTTATAGCGGTATTCTAATCCCGTGCCATCCATGAAATCTCTTCTCTTTGAATCATTACTCAATTGAAGGCCTAAATATCATCCTTTTATAATTTACCACAATTATGCCCTTATATTACCACCAGGACAACATTCCATCTCTTCTAAATGCTCCTAGTCTTAGACTCCTCCATGCTAATTCAAGCTATATTGAGCTTTTTATAACATACATAAACCATCAGCTCTTTTGCTTGATGGGCTTAATACCGAGGTCTTACCTATTCTTGTTAGCTTCTAACTCACCTTTTCTTATCCTTAATCCCATATACCTAAAATCTTGTCACTCTGGCATACTTTAGCTTGCGACCTACACATATCTATTTGTACTACTCACATCCTTCCTTTAACTTGCTAGCACCACAGATTTTCTTTTGTGCCTTCTCAGTTGTCTTTAAATGTAAGCAATTACTTTTCCTGGTCATTCTACCACTTGTTGCATGAATACTTGGCTTGTCTTATTGACCACAAATACTATAATTTCCTGTACCTCATATGATCTCAAACATCACCTTTGATTTTTTTTCCATTCATTAGCCACTATAGGCGCCACTTTCTTATGAAGTGCATCTAATGTTGTAGTGAGACTATTATTACCAGACCAATTCTTCTTCAAGTTAATATGCTTAGATTGAAGCCCTCCTCCTTATTTCCTGAGCTAGTCTTTCGTGGTAGTACTTAGGGGAGATCCTCTGACTCCTGTAAAACTACAAGCTTATTATATCGTATACCCGAAGAAAATTTTGATGTTGTCATTCACCTATAATTATCCTTAGTTACTTACCTCCACACCCTTGTGCTCATAGGGTTGCTTCTGAATTGAAATTTTTGACTGTCTCCCTAGTGGCACTCTCTTTTATTTCTGTAACACTTATATAGTACTTTTAACTACCCCAAATCCTAGCCAAATATTTCTCAAGGATCACGATGTCATTATATCTACGAGACCAAATTTACTATGTTGGGGTTCACTATGTTTACCTTGCAGAATCTACATGATTTGTCTATATCCTCTTGTCTAGCCATAACTAGGCTCTTCCCGAATCAACTACAAATTACTTGTTGGCCCATTCTTATATATATATATATATTCTGCATAATCTCTCTTGGGATATATTCTTTGTCTTAACTTACCTTACCTCTCGCCACTAACTCTGATTATCAAATGTCCATTCATACTTATTTATCAATAACATCCTAGCCGGAAACTTTTACTGCCTCTCCCCGGTATCGTGCTTGTATAATTTTCTGGAGTCGCAACATATCTGTAGGAACTGAATAAATGCAATATCATCCCTTTCTCCTTTTTACCACATTCTTCCTTTACCATTCCATAGTTACCTGAACCGCTTAACTCCGACTTAATACCATATCACATCATATTCCTCCCTTTAGGGGAATACTAAGACTTAGTACTACGATGATCTACCTATAGATGTCTTAACTCTTCATCTTTGGCATATTTTCACATCATTAATGAATCTTAATCGCCTTATGGTAGCCTTCTGTACAAGGGATAACTAAATTTGTTACGCACGATGATGACACCTAGTGTAAATGGCACACTTAGTCCCTTAAGATTAACTCTGCTCAGATTGCTTGTTTTAGGTGAGTGACTTCCTAAATGACTTTTAAAGGTTATTCTTTTGTTGTCCATTCTATTATTGTCGGAATGCGGTCTCTAAAATTATCACGATGTCGACTATTATCAAATCTTCTGGCCCCTAATTCATGTTCGGTTTTATCTTGTTTACTAGACCATACTAATTTATGTTACTACAGGGGGTCTAACTTAGCCTTCTGGTAATCACGTTGGGCTCACCAACTCATTTCTTAAAATGAGGATATAACCTTTGCCCTATACTCTTTTATTGTCTCAAGGCCTGTCACCTCTTGTCTTTCTTTCACTTGACTATAGATTCTATCATCGTGTCATATTTTGATTTACTGTTATCACCCATTTATCACATCTTACTCATAATACTTTATTTACTCTCTTCTTATTCTCCTGCTAATATTTCTGTTTATCATCTTATTCTGAAAACTTCAACAAATTTTTTACTTTAAGCTCCCTTTGCTCCATCTACTGGCTCTTCGGGCCGCTTAACATTCTCTTTTTACTAGGGACGAGAGCCATACAAAGGTAAATATTTATCTCTTCTAGGATTGTACCGATCATCTAAATTTTTTGGACATTCTAGTATTTCATATCTAACTGTACTATTATTCTAGAGTGCACCATCGAGCTGTCTCACAAGGAGAATTATCACCACATTTGCAATATCATTCAAGAATGTTAGCTAATGATAATAATCCATCTACCATTTTGGGTTACTCTAACCCCAATTGGTTCTTGCTATCCCCTTATTCTCTTAAACTATATCTGTAACTCCCATAGAGCATAACTGAGATGGGCGTGGCTAATTGTACATACCTATGTTACTGTTGAAGGTAACTCAAATTGCTTATATTTCTCTTCCTAAATTGCAAATACTGATAATCTTCATTTGCTGGGTACCTCATACTCTTTTTCCAAGTTTCTTCTTTTACTTATTGAAACTTATTTCCACCTCATGATTCTCTCATCACTCTTTACCATATGGGTGGTTAGATAATCATGTCTTGGATCTCCTTATCAAGAAGCTCACACATCTTAGTACACACATGACCTGCTGAAGACCTAACATTTATGCATCATAAACATGATGCAAAATCAAGTTCCTCTGATCAACTCTTCCACACCACATTCAATATCTTACCATCTGTCTTTGTGGATGTGGGTATCCTTATATTATGAATAAAATAGAATTTAGGAGCTTGAATCCTTACAACTGCGCTCTACCACGTGATCTAGAGTAAGAAGAAAGAGTGACAATCCTAAATGCCCTATAGCCTCCTGCTTATAAGTGCGGTGCACAACACACCCATAAACAAGACTCTACTAGACACGGCTTGTAGACTCCCTAGGACAGAACTGCTCTGATACCACTTTTGTCACGACCCAAATCGGAGGGTCGCAACAGACACCTAATACATTACTCAACCGAGTACCAACATAACGTATCTTTCTTATCATACCATCATGGGTAACTGGGACGGAAGGGCCATCATGATATAATCAGAATAAAACATAAGGGAATACTTGATATAAGACGACCCAATATGTAATACAAACTTATACATGTGACATACGGTCCTATAAGACAAAAATGAACACTCGTACACTGAACATAGGCCGATAATGCCATACTATCTTTCATATACATAACATCTATCTACAAGCCTCTAAGAGTACATACACATCACAAAGGTCAGGACAAGGCCCTGCCATACCAATCAATACATGTCCAAATCATACTGACCAAATAGGAAACTTTGGAGCAAATGGAGTCCACCAATACCTTTCGCTGAGCTGATAGCCTACTATGAGGAATGTCAACCTATCTATCGGGATCTGTGGGCATGAAATGCAGCGTCCCCAGGCAAAAGGGACATTAGTACGAATAAATTACCGAGTATGTAAAGCAGGAAAACATAAACAAAAATAGTAATGTAAAGAGAGATAGAGGAGATACAACCTGTAATATCTAAGTGCCTCTAGGGGCTACTGACATGAAATGCATAATACATATATACATAAAATTTTAAAAACATACGCCTCTGTGGGCATCATTGTGAGCACGTAAGTTTTGCCCTATATGGATTACTCCTATAAAAATCAAGAAAATAGGTTTTTCCTTATTTGCCATTTTGTAGGATTTTTGTAGGGTTTTTATTAATTGTTTGCATTTTTGTGCACGCTTAATTTATATTAAAAATCATGAAAAATGCCAAAAATACCATGCATTGCATTTAGGATTTGTTTTTATATTTTAAGGTTAATTAATTAATTATTTGTTTTATTAAAAATAAAAATCACAAAAATGGTTCATTGCATTTTTAGCTTTAATTTTAGAATTATAGTTTTTCTCTTTTAATTTAGGATCAAGGAATTTTTATAATTTTTAGGAAATTGATTAGTTTTATAATCTATATTAATTTGAGATTTTAATTAAAAAAAAAAAGAAAAAAAACAAAAGAAAGGGAAATAAAAGAAATGAATAAAAAGAGGGTTAATTGAAAAGGGTCTTATTTTGATTTTATTGGACTAAAGCCCAAACAAATCTGCCTCAAACCCGCCCCAAAATCCGATCCCAATACCCAGTTACCCAGTCTAAACCCCACTACAACCAAAATAACCCTATTTCCCATGTCCTTGATCACAACCGTTGGATCCTAGTGATCCGACGGTTTGGAACTAACCTCCCCCTAAGTATAAAACTGTCTTAAAACGACTCACCCCCCCCATTCGAACCCCTCCCACTCTCTCCATCTCTCAAATTCAGAAACCCTAGAGACCTTAGCCGCCCCTAAATTCCCCCACCGTCTCCGCCGTCGACCACCCGCTGGAAATTGCCCCCGGCGGCGATGACATCCCAAACACCACCAATTTAACACCCCAGAATCCCCATCATCTCATCATTCCAAATTTCCAACTCGTTTCCTTCAAATCATCACCAAAACACCCTGAATTTTAGATCTAAATCCGGAACCCCCAAAACCCTAAATCACCCAAATAACCGCAAACTTACACCGTGCAACCCCCTACCCCTCCTCTTCCCAGATATCCCCTTGGTTCCCTTTAAATCTGCCCCAACTATGTCAAATTTTGAATCTAGGGCTCCGAAAAATCCTAAATTCCTTTCCCTCTATTCTTGGTCAGTGTGTGGGCGTTTGAACCCCAAACTTACATTAATCGACTGTTCCTTGTCAATGACAGTCGATTAATGTTTGTTGAAGGTTCATTTCATTCTTTGAAGAAAATTGGTCGGGTGTTATGTGGAGCCAGAGTTTAGCATAGGTAATTTCCCTTTTTATTTCAATTTTTATTTCTTTTTCTTTGTTCTTTTCCTTTTCTTTCTTTTTCATATTCACATCGTCTACGTAATATTGCTCATCTTGTTTGTCCGGGTCAATTCAGACTCCCGTTCATCTCTGTTTCTTTTTAGTAATTGTCAATAGTTAGTTTAATTTCACTCGAACCTCATAGGCTAGTTAAAAAGATCAGAAAGTTAAATTTGATTTAGGCTAAGCTAGGTAATGGACTTGATTTGCATAGGTAATTGTCAATAGTTGGTGATCCTCTTTGTTTTATTTGCATTATTTTGTAGTCATTATGACTTGGGGAAGGGGGGGGGGTTAATTGAACTCAAGGGGTTTAAGTTGGGAAATAAGAGCAAGAGTTTCCAGATATTTCCTATTTGGAAGACTCTAGAAAGAGGGAAGCTGTCCCTATTTGGTTAGCACAAATATGCTGAGCCAATTAGTGTTTCATTTTGATTCCAATATTTGAGCGAAAGGTTAGGTGAATTAGAAGTTTTGCTCCATTTTGATCCTCTTTGTTTTGTTTGCATTATTCTGTAGTCATTATGACTTTGGGGGGGGGGGGGGTTAATTGAACAACTAAGAACTCAAGGGGTTTAAGTTGGGAAATAAGAGCAAGAGTTTCCAGATATTTCCTATTTGGAAGACTCTAGAAAGGGGGAAGCTGTCCCTATTTGGTTAGCACAAATATGCTGAGCCAATAAGGGACAGCCAACTGTCCCAGTTAGTTAAAAAAGATGCCTTTTCAGGCTGGGGAATATTTCCCTGATTTGTTTTGAGCACATGGCCTTTTAGGCCTATACGTAGTGCCCTTCTTTTCACTTTAAAGGATAGATTTAGAGCATTATTTTCTGCACTCAAGAGTTCTGAAAAACAGATAGGAATACTAGTTTTTTTTCGAAAAATACTTACTGATTCTCAAAGATACCAAGATCAGACACAAAAACACCTAAAAAAATGGTTTTCTCTTAGCTAAGGATTTTCTGGGAACACTGGTCCTTTATTTAGCTGTGATTTCCTGGTGGTTTTCTTGCTGATTTCTGGTTGAAACTCCTAAGTAGCTATTGTTCGTTTGCTGTTGATTTAATCTTTGAATCAGCCTTGGTTTTCTGATCTTTATTTGGTCATCTTTCTGCTGTATTTTTCAATTTTAAGGAATGTAACAATGTCCAGCTTAAATAGAAGCAACTTTGAGTGCTCAGAACTTGTTTTGGTTGGTTGAAGTTCTAGAAATCGTGAGATGTGAATTTAGGATTGGTTAATGTCTCTAAACTATGTGTTAATGTTACTTTAAAGTGGCTGCTAAATTTTGTCATGAAAATCCGCAGTATTGTGTTGTATATGTGCTCAATTTGTCACTGTTTGATTGCTGAATCAGTGTCCATCTGCTTGTAAAACTGTGTTCCAAATTCAATTCTTAACAGCAGCACCAAAAACAATAAATCTGACCCTTAAATGGTCAGGTTCACTACGTAATGGTGTATAGTTTCTTTTTTGGTCACTGAAACAATCAGTACGTCACAGGAAAGGGACTCAACTGATTAAGTTAATGAGCAGTCTTAACTTGCTCAAAGATAGAGCATGCAGTAGATTAGACTATCACTTAGGACATTTTTTTAGAACGCTGTTAAATAGTGATGAGAAATGCCTATTCACTACTATAAATTGCCATTGTATTCAAATTTGTTGTAATAAGTGGACTAGACTTTATAAAGTTTGTGGACCAATTCATAAATAAGTTGAAGTGTAGTTTTCATGGTTAATATCAATTGCTGATAATCAAATATATCGATAGATAACTCATATCTGTACTGATTTGCTAAGACATTTTGATTATGAATTGGCGATGTTGTATACATCTGGGCTCGATGTTGAGCCCATTTGGCAAACTCCCCTATATCACATCGGCAAGCCAACTGATTGCATAGGCTGGGCTTCATTCTGGCCCATATGCACTTCATATTTCATACTTTAAGTTATGATGTCATTCTTTTTGATTTAATTGATTTAGCTACTGTGAATGGTTCATGTAACGATTCAGCATGTTAACATTTTCCAGAATTTTGCATCGTTTGTTATGGCAATGAGATTAGTAAATTTGTTAAAAGGATTTAATATGTCCAGGGCTGTCATTCTGGGCCTGATGTCAGCCCAAATGATAGTATGGGCAAAATCAGATCTGATGGGGTCTAGGGTCTCCTTGTGGTTTCGATTTTGGGTTTGGTTTGAGCCCAATTTTTGTCTGCCCATTTTATCCACGAGCTTCTCTATTTTTGGGCCTGCTGATTAGCCTATTTTCCCCCTCGAATAATGAAGGACCCAACACACACACTCAATAATCGTTTCAGCCATTAGTATTTTTATCAAGTTCAAAATAAGCCTAGATAAGTACATCCCTCTCTTTGAATTAGACAAGTCTCTTTCTACAAATTGAGGTGAGCCATCTTTTCTTAGATCGCCTATGGCCCTTACAAATATTGTAAATTAGCCATTAAGAATGAATATTCATAGAAAAGCCTCTAGGCTCGTTTAAAATATTATTGTACTTGTGTACACGTTCGCGTGATATGATTACGACTCTAAAAACAAAATCGGATTATGCGTGCGCGCAACTTTGGCCAAACTTTCTTAATATTAATAAAGTGTTATTAATTGTGGACACGTTTTCATGACATTATTTTTGACACGCCAAACAAATGAGTACACGTGCGCGTGACCTGTTTCAAGATAATTTCTTATTTAAAAGAGGCAAATGCACATAGGTTCTAAAATGAGTAATAGATAATTTTAATAAGCCAAGTATGATCAAAGCGACCGTGCTAGAACCACGGAACTCGGGAATACCTAACACCTTCTCTCGGGTTAACAGAATTCCTTAACCGGATTTCTGTGTTCGCAGACCATAAATAGAGTCAACTTCCTCGATTCGGGATTTTAAACCGGTGACTTGGGACACCATAAATTATCCCAAGTGGTGACTTTGATTTTAAATAAAATAATCCTATTTCGATTGTCACTTAAATTGGAAAAAACTCCCTTATAACATCTCGGGGTAGAAAAAGGAGGTGTGACAGCTCTGGCAAATTTGCTGGGGATAAGAACCAGAACTTCTGGTTCAGGGTTCAAGAATTCGAGCTTTTTAATATGATTTTATTTGGCTTTGTTTATTGTTAAAATTACTGTATTTTGTGAATCTTTTGTGCTAATTGCTTTCTATTTACCGTTTTGATATTATTTGAATTGTATATAACTGTTTTCTTACGCTACCCCTCTGAGTCTTCTTAAAATGGTGAACACATTCGCGTGGCCTGCTTTTTCTGCAGAAGTCATACCAAATAGAACGAGGTTGGGCCAGCAACAAGGCCGGGTAGACTTTCGTGCTCCCGGTACATTGCCCCATCTTCGGCTTGAGTTGTCTGCTAGGGTAAGCCAGGTTAAGAACATAATCCCAGGTTTAAACTTAGAATAACATAACCACATGCCAGATCCCTAGTAGGAACATTTGTTTGCATCACGTGTATTTGACTTTGGGGACTCAACACAGGGGTTCGGTCCGTCTAGAACAGGTGTACCCAAAATAACAGACCATCCTGATGCATACTATGTGCTATGTGAACATTTATTTGTTTTAGCCTGCATGTTAACCGGCTAGGAAAAATAAATCAAGAGAAAAATCAAGGGTGATGTAGGGAAGAAATAAAGCCCGGTTCTGAAAAATCCTCAGTATTTGGAAATGTCCCGAAACTCTGCCAAAAATTTTCAAAACAAAGAGGAAAAGAAAAAGAGTCATTTCAAAATAAGTCAATAATGTGTCCCTTTCAAATGTGTCAAAACTGACCTAACTATGCAGGTCTGATTCTCACCGGATGTGGGATACGTAGGCAACCTACATGAGGTTCGGCCTTATTTTTCAAAAAAAAAAGAAGAGAAAAAAAAAGTAAATGGGCAAATAAATGTAGTTTAGGGTTTTGGTCAAAAGAATAAGCCGATCCAGCTTCGGTTATGTCTTAAGCCATTCTTACCAGGATAGCCTTAGAGTATCTTGAATTGTCCAAGGGCTATTTTCGTAAAGAACAGATAAGTCTGTCGATAAAGTGTCATTTTTTCATAAAGTACTTATCCCCGACCTCAAAATTTATTTGGAATTGTGAAGGGGTCACATTTGCAAAAACGACCACTTTTTCTAAAATTAACATAGAGGGGAGTGGGTCATGGTCCATTGATTTTTCTTTTAGAAATTGAAAAACCTGTTTTACAAAAAAATCCACCAGAGTCAAACCTAACCTTAACCTTCCATAGGTACAAATGAACACTGTCCAGAATTTGTTAGAGTTGTTCATAGAACAGGCTCAGCTGCAGCTGAGTATGTGGTTGAATGATCTAGCTGAAGATGGTCGGGATTGGGTGAAAGAGCAGTTGGGTGCCCTTATAAACATTCTGGAAATCGAACCACGGAAAGATCTAATCAAGGCTTTGGTAACTTTTTGGGACCCTGTCCACAATGTTTTTTGTTTCTCAGACTTTGAGATCACCCCTACTCTGGAGGAAATGTCCGGGTATATTGAGTTTGGCCGGGACTTGAGGAAACAACAACTTATATTCCTAAGGGCTACTTCTGTGCACAAGTTCTTTGACCTCCTGAATATCAGTAAACAAATGAAGAAGGCCCATATAAACAAAGGGTGTTGTTCTTTCTACTTCTTGTACTTCAGGTTCGGGTGCTCAGCTAGGTTCGAAACACATGAAAAGGGTTTGAACAACAGACAAGATAAGGGCCTCTGGGAAATTCATCATCGATTCGCTTTCATTGTGGCGTTTTTGGGGATTATGGTCTTTCCAAATGCGGAAGGGACAGTAGATATCCATATGGCCAGAATTGCACAAATCCTCACTACTAAGAAAGATCATACACTTGCTCCGTTAGTGCTGGCAGACATTTATCGAGCATTGACATTGTGCAAGACCAGTGCTCAATTCTTTGAAGGTTGCAATATTCTTCTACAAATGTGGTTGATCGAGCATCTCCACCATCACCCCAAATTCATGAGCTATGGTTCAAGCACGGATAACTTCATCAAGAGCTATGAGGAAAGGGTGAAAGACTACAATGCTCTAGATGGGATTGAAGCCTGGGCCGCCCACTTGAAAGCTCTAAAAGCAAGTCAGGTCGAGTGGACTATAGGATGGCTCCCGTTGACAGAAGCCATACACATAACGGCTACCAAGGGTTACCTAATGTTGATGGGTTTGAGGAGTGTCCAGCCATATGCACCGCAGAGTGTCTTAAGGCAGTTAGGAAGATATCAGGTGGTTCCCGAAGATGAAGATCTAACCACCTAGGTCATTGAGCTACATCCAGAAGCTGCATTGCCCGAAACCTTAGTTCAGCAGGATTGGAATGGTTGCCAGTATCTGAAAAATGGCACCCAGGTACCAGATGTTGCAAAGGGAGAAGTGGATCCAGATTACACTACATGGTTTGAAAAAAGGTCTTGTGCAAACAATGAGCCAGAGCCCGAGAGGCCTGCCAAGAGACCTCATGTTCAAGCTTTTGATGATAAAATCCGAGAAAGGTTGGCCTAGGGAGAAAAGGAGAAATAAATATCAAACCGCCATTCACACCTTGGAAGAGAAGCTGAGAAACATGGAATTCAATAACGATCTCTAGGCACAAGAGGCTGAAGATGAAAGAAGAAGGTTGACCCAAGAAAATGAAGCTCTCCTAGCCCAAGTTTGAAAGATGAGAATAGCAGCTGAGAACCCGGGGCAGAAGCAAAAAAGATGAAAAGCTCATCTACAAACTTACATAAAAAGTACGTGACTATGAGGATGATTTGCAAAAGACTGAAGCTGAACTAGCAAAGGATTGAGCCAAGTTTAGCTAAGAATGCGGAGGGACGAGCCAGTTTTGTTCGGCAACTGAAGGAGAAGTACGACAAAGGAATGGTGGGTATAAAGAAAAAGGTCAATGTCCTTGAGAACGAAATGGCCAAGCAGGCAAGAAACTTCAAAGCAGAAAGGGAGCACTGCTATGCCTTGATGTTGCAGCTAGAAAAAGACTTGAAGTAGATTCAAGAGCAAAATCATATAGCCGAACAAGTTTTGGATGCCAGATCTCAACAGATTGGACGGTTGCTACAAGAGAAGGGTATCATCGGGGAGAGGGTTAGGAGGATTGCAGACTACATTGCGATGAAGTGCAATGAGTGCGAAGACATGACCCGGTCCATGTTCTTCGCTTCAGTTATGAGTTTTGTCCCACAGATCATGGATGACCTGCTTCGTCTCCAAGAAGATATGGTGCATAGGCCCGCAACAAGGCCAACTGGAGCAATAGTGGAAGCACTTATGTATTCTTGATTTTATCTTTCGAGTCTGTATTGAAATTTCTTTTAGAGTATGTTAGTCCATTTCGAATCTTGTTTTAAGTTTTAGAAAATGTATAAGTCTGTAGGGTGGAGTCGCTGTAATAGGAAAAACCCAAAATGTTTTATTTTATAAAAATTTGAAAAAATAAAAAATGTTTTTTTTTATTTCGCATTTATTCCCTGAACTACGTAATGAACTAATTCATGCGGCGCCATGATACGTAGGCAATCCCTATTGGATTCGATCATAGCCATAAATGAAAAAAAAAGAGGAAAAAGAAGATAGAAAGAAAATAAAGAAAATCGAGTGGAACGAAATAATGGCGAAACGAGAGAGAAAAAACGAGTGCAAAATAAAAGGGAAGCAACCAAAACAAGTGGAAAAGGGCAATAGTGATTAAAGAGGGTTTGGAGTGAAAAGAGAAAAGAGAGAGAAGAGAAAGCATAAAATGCAAAGAGTTAGTTAAAAGCCGAGATGAAGCATGCAGCCGTTCAAATACACGATAGAAGCTTTAACTGTCTAGGTGCATTGAATCCCAAATGTGCGGTTGCCTATCTGTTAAATCTTTAACACTGACAAGCTCGCTGTTGTCATTGAGTATAGGAAGGTGGTTAGTTTGTTTGGCATTCTAGCAACCCATCCGTACAATACCAGGTCTAAAAACAAGTTGATCATGGCTGGCCAAGAACTGGACGCAAGTATTATTGATCCACTGAGAGAGGTGGAAGAGTTTGAGGTTGGTCTGAAAGAGGAGTTACATAAGTTGAAACATCAAATGGCAGAGATGTACCAGGCATAGATGAAAGGGCATCCCCCACCATCATACCCCGCCAACCCTGCTTTCATCCCACCGCTAGTTCAATCCCAAGAACCTCCTATTGTTGACTCATCTCCACAACATGCACCAAATTTCACCCATTACCAGTACTATCATGGCACCACTTCCCAAACTATACAAGCTCTACCGACCAAAACAACCCCATACACCCCTCCACCAACTACCCATGTTTTAGTAGCACCTCCACCAGCTACACTCCATCGATCTTCCAGTGAGCCATTATTCCAATCCCAAGATAATCAATACTTCCAGTGAGCCTGAATTCTGGCCATAGGTAAGTCTTTCAATGAAGTAGTAAAAATTGGAGGAATAGTAGAGGAAGGGCTCAAATCAAGCAAGATCATGAGCTACTGTGCCATCAAAGCAACTACGCAGGCAATCCATAATGGCACCGGAGGCGTGCTTGGGAAAAAGAAGAAAGAGGATGTCGCTATGGTCGTTTCGGGATCATGCCATGGACCAGGTGATTCTCCTACCCACTACATCCAACCTCGACCCCAGTTTCAAGCCTATACCCCAACTCCATATAGTCCACCCTAGCATTGCTTCCCACTACCAGAGCCTCAATACTCAGTCAGGCCACCCCAATATCATGTTCATCATACATAGTCATATGCTCAACACCCTCCTTACATGCAATGGCGTGCACCAGCCCCACAAAACCCTTACCCACCACCACAAACATACCGAAACCCCACTGGTCCAAATTTTCGAGCCAAGCCAGAATTCAGGAATGAAAGGTTGCAGCGGAAGAAAACCTTCACCCCGCATGGGGAATCTTATACCAGTCTATTTAAATAATTGAGTCAGTTGGATGTTCTGAGGCCAATTGAGTCAAAACTACCAAACCTCCTCCAAAAAACCTAGATTATTCTCTCAGATGTGCGTACTGGTCTGATACTCTGGGGCACGACACAGAAAAGTGTTGGCACTTGAAGAACGCCATCCAAGAACTTATTGATGCGAACCAGATTATGGTCCAGAGCCCAGAGGCACCCAACATCAACCAGAACCCATTACCAACTCATGCTGAAACGCACATGATTGAGATAGTACACAAAGATGGGAAGCCCAAGAAGCCTTCACAATCTTTCATGATGATTTGGTCTAGTGAAAGTAAGTTAGTCAAGGACCTGATTGTCACAAAGCAACCTCTTTGATAACTGAAGGATCGGCAGACAAGTTGAGCATGCCAAATGATAAGCCAGTTGTGGTAATTGAAAAGAGGTCCCCAATTGATGTTATAACAAAGCAAGAAAAGCCAAAGGTGATCATGCCGGGAGTTGCAAGTAAACCAGTTTATAATTGTAGAGGGTGCTCCCGCAGACCCTATCATTAACAAACTCGTGACCCAGCTGCCGGTAGCTAACACCAAGACTATCCCATGGAACTATGAGCGAGTGATAGTGACCTATAAGGGGAAGGAGGTGAAAGAAGAAGTCAATGAGGCCTAGGGTTTAACTCGTTCGGGGAGATGCTTTGCCTCGGAAGATCTAAGAAAAGCTAAAACACTCGGAGACAATCCAATTCTAGTGAAGAAACCGGTCACTGAAGAAGCGGCGGAGGAGTTTTTGAGAAAAATGAAGGTAAAAGATTACTCCATCATAGAACAGTTGAGAAAGACTCTTGCTCAAATTTCCTTGTTATCATTGTTGATCCATTCGGATGAGCATTACTAGGCTCTGATAAAGATTCTAAATGAAGCTCATGTCCCCGACAAAATCACTGTGAACCATCTGGAGAAGATTGCCAATAAGATATTTGAGTCTAACCAGATCACATTCTCTGATGATGATTTGCCTCTGGAGGGTACGGAACACAATCAAGCCCTCTATCTCACAGTGAAATGCGAAGAGTCTGTGGTCACCAGGGTGTTAGTTGACAATGGTTCCAGTGCAAATATCTGGCCTCTCTCTACTCTAAACAATTTAAAAGTTTATGATGAGAGGATTCACCAGAACAACATATGCGTCCGAGGTTTTTACGGAGGAGGAAAAGACTTTGTTGGCGACATCATGCTCGAGTTGACAATAGGACCAGTCAAATTCACCATGGAGTTCCAGGTACTGGATGTTTCTTATAATTTGTTGTTGGGTAGGCCTTGGATATATGTTTCCAAGGAGGTTCTGTCCTCTTTACATCGGATGGTGAAGTTCAAATGGGATAGACAAGAAATTGTCATACATGGCGATGGGAATTTATGTGCTTTCAATGATACCTTCGTCCTATTTATTGAAGCTGAAGAGGATAATGGTTCATGGTTCTATCAAGTGTCCGAAGCGGTGCCAGTTGAAGAGGTTCCGGAAGGGGTATACATCCCGGGTCCAAAGTTAGCTTCGACAATCGTCATGGTAGCAACCGAGATGCTGAAAAATAGTTTAATGCCGGGTAGGGAGCTGGGTGCATCTCTGCAAGGTATCGTGCAGCCAGTGTCATTGCGTGAAAATCTAGGCACATTTGGTCTGGGGTTCAAGCCTACAGGGGATGATGTGAAGAAGGCTCGAAAGCTGAAAAAGAAGGCATGGTTGCTCCCTAATCCAGTCCCACGTCTCTCCAGGTCTTTCATCAAGGCAGGGGTGGTGAAGTGTCTCGTGACAACAGTTCCAAGGCTTGTGGTTGATTTGGATGAGGAATTGGTTAAAAGGTTCTAGAGTCTGTTTGATGAAGTGAACATGGTAGAAACTGGGGATGGTTCCAGCAAAGCGGATGTGCAGTTTATTGGGCCAAAAGTGAAGATTAACAATTGGGATGCCATTCCTCTCCCTAGCCGGAAAGAGTTTTGGTAGTTTGCTTTGTTTTCCTTTCAGTTTATCTGGATTATTCCAGGATTGTAATTCAGATTTTATTTTCCATATATTTTGATGTACAAACCCTTCTATCCGTTATTTTAATGAAATGCAATTTCCCTTTTCCATTACTCCTGATAGAATCATTCTCTTTTCTTTCTTTGTACAGTTCTTTTTATGCTGGTTTCAATGACATGACATGCATGAGGAATCTTCAGCCAAGTCTTAAAAGCCAATCTAACTCTGAAATGATAATTCAAGAAACAGAGTGTGATGATGAAATAGAATATGATGAAGAGGAAGCATTTGAGGAAATTAGTAAAGAGCTAAGTCACTTTGAAGAGAAACTCAAGCTTAATTTGAATGAAATTGAAGCAATCAATTTAGGGAATCCAGATAACATCAGGGAAACCAAGATAAGTGTACACTTGAAACCACAAATCAGGGAGGAAATAATCAAAGCACTATTTGAATATAAAAATATTTTTGCATGCTCATACGACGACATGCCCGGTCTAAGCACTGACTTGGTGGTTCACAAATTGCCCACTGACCTGGCATTCCCTCCCATTAAGCAAAAGTTGAGAAAGTTCAAAACTGACATTAGTGTGAAGATAAAGGAAGAAATCACAAAGCAGTTGAACGCAAAGGTCATTCGAGTCACGCAATACCCTACTTGGTTAGCTAATATTGTGCCAGTGACAAAGAAGGATGGCAAGACCAGGGTATGCATTGATTATCGCGATCTCAACAAAGCAAGTCCAAAGGATAATTTTCATTGCCAAATATTCACATTTTGATTGACAATTGTGCAAAACATTAGATTGGTTCTTTTGTGGATTGCTATGCAGGATACCACCAAATCTTGATGGACGAGGAAGATTCAGAAAAGACAGCATTCATCACACCATAAGGGACTTATTGCTATCGGGTAATGCCATTTGGCTTGAAAAACGCTGGGGAAACTTATACGAGGGCAATGACTACTGTGTCCCATGACATGATACATAAGAAGATTGAGGTTTATATGGATGATGTGATCGTAAAGTCAAAGCAACAGGCTGACCTTGTCGGAGATTTGAGGAAGTTTTTCCAAAGGCTCTGTAGGTACAATCTTAAGCTTAACCCTGCCAAGTGTGCATTTGGTGTTCCATCTAGAAAATTGTGGGGATTCATAGTTAGCTGCTGAGGCATTGAATTGGACCCATCAAAAATCAAAGCTATCCAAGAATTTCCACCTCCAAGGAACAAGACTGAGTGATGAGTCTGCTCAAGCGTTTGAACTACATCAGCAAGTTTATTGCTCAACTCACAACAACTTGTGAGCCCATCTTTAAGTTGCTGAAGAAGGATGCTACGGTCAAATGGACTGATGAGTGCCAGGAGGCGTTTGATAAGATCAAGGGATACTTGTCAAACCCACCCATTTTGGTCCCACCGGAACTTAAGAGGCCTTTAATTCTTTATTTGACAGTCCTGGACAATTCGTTCGGTTGCGTACTGGGTCAACATGACATTACCGGCAGAAAGGAGCAAGTCATCTATTATCTCAGCAAGAAGTTCATATCTTATGAGGTTAAGTATACTCCCCTTGAAAGGACATGTTGCGCTCTGACTTGGATGGCACAAAAGTTGAAGCACTACCGGTCATCCTACACTACTTACCTCATTTCTTGCCTGAATCTTTTAAAGTATATCTTTCAGAAGCCTGTACCCACAGGAAGACTTGCAAAGTGGTAGATTTTCTCACAGAATTTGACATTATCTATGTGAATCGGACCGCAATGAAAGCCCAAGCATTGACCGATCATTTGACTGAGAACCCGACCTATGAAGAGTATGAACCATTGAGAACTTATTTTCCCAATGAAGAGGTGATGCACATTGCCGAGGTGGAGTAGGTTTGAAACTTTTCTTTGACGGAACCGCTAACATGAAAGGTGTCGGGATATGGGCCATGCATATTTCTAAAATAGGGCATCACTACCCTGTTACGGCTCAGCTTCATTTCTATTGTACCAATAACATAGTTGAGTACGAGGCATGCATTTTGGGATTGAGGTTAGCTGTAGATATGGAAGTCTAAGAAGTTTTGGTCTTGAGAGACTCGGACCTTTTGGTGCACCAGATTCAAGGAGAATGGAGACACAAGATTTGAAGCTCGTACCGTATCGACAATGTTTGCATGATCTTTGTCAACGCTTTTGATCAATAGAACTCAGGCATATCCCAAGGATCCATAATGAGGTTGCCGATGCTTTGGCTACTTTGGCATCAATGTTGCACCATCCGGACAAAGCTTATGTTGACCTTCTACACATTCAAGGTTGTGATCAGCATGCCTATTGTAATATGGTTGAGGAAGAACTTGATGGTGAACCATGGTTCCATGATATTAGGGAATACATCAGGATGAGGGTATATTCGGTACAAGCCACAGATGATCAAAAGAGAATAATTCGGCGTCTGGCTAGTGGATTTTTCTTGAGCGGGGGAATTTTGTACAAAAGAACTCCAGATCTTGAGCTATTGAGGTGCATAGATGCTAAACAAGCCACGACTATCATGAGCGAGGTACATTCCGGAGTTTGCGGGCCACATATGAGTGAGTATGTTCTGGCAAAAAGGATTCTTCGAGCAGGGTATTATTGGCTCACCATGGAACGAGATTGCATCAGCTTTGTGCGCAAGTGACATCAATGCCAGGTACACGGAGACTTGATTCATTCTCCGCGATATGAGTTGCACACAATGTCCGCACCATGACCCTTTGTTGCTTAGGGCATGGATGTCATTGGACCAATTGAGCTCGCGGCATCAAACGTGCATAGGTTCATTCTAGTGGCCATTGACTATTTCACTAAGTGGGTTAAAGCTAAAACTTTCAAATCTGTGACCAAGAAGGCAGTGGTCTATTTTGTTCATTCAAATATCATTTGTCGGTTCGAAATCCCAAAGGTAATAATCACAGACAATGGTGCTAATCTTAAGGGTCATTTGATGAAAGAAGTATGCCAATAGTTCAATATTACGCATCAGAATTCCACTCCGTATCGCCCCAAGGCAAATGGAGCTATCGAGGCGGCCAATAAGAACATAAAGAAGATACTTTTGAAAATGGTGCAAGGTTCCAGACAATGGAATGAGAAGTCGCCCTTTGCTTTGCTGGGTTATCGCACTACTGTTCGCACTTCAGTAGGTGAAACTCCTTATTTGTTGGTATATGGCACCGAAGCAGTGAAAACCCGCAAAAGTTGAAATTTTATCCCTTTGGATTGTTGCTGAAGCCGAAATTGATGATGATAAGTGGGTCAAAACCCGTTTGGAGCAATTGAGTCTGATTGACGAGAAACGATTGGCATCAGTATGTCATGGCCAGTTGTATCAAAAGAGAATGGCAAGAGCATACAACAAGCAGGTGTGTCCCCGGAAATTTGAAGTGGGTCAGTAAGTATTGAAACACATCCTTCCATATCAGGCTGAAGCGAAAGGCAAGTTCGCCCCAAATTGGCAGGGGCCGTTCATTGTAACAAGAGTGTTGTCCAATGGTGCTTTATATTTAACAGATATAGAAGGCAAATGTGTAGATATGACTATCGATGCAGTCAAAAAATATTATGTATGATTTCTTTGGTTTGTATAATTGTTGTTTGTACTTGGCATGTTTTGAATATTGGAATGACGAAGGCATTTTATTCTACTATCTAAACACTTTATCCTTTGTTACCCATTTGAGCCTTATTTATTTTCTTTCATACCCCTCTTTTGGAATCAGTAGCAAAATTTAGAAACACGGACACAAAAGTAAATAAAGAAGAAAAAGAGGAAAAGAGAAGAGAAAAAGAGAAAGAAAAGAATGGAAAAGAGAGAAAAAAGAGAGAGAGAGAGAGAGAGAGAGAGACAGAGAAAAGGGGAAAAAGAATAAAAGAAAAGAAAAAAAAGAGATAAAGGAAAAGAAGAAGAGAAAAGTAAAAACAACAAAACAATTCCTATGACATGAACTATGTTCGACCTGATTCCTTTTAAGGATACGTAGGCTGCCTCACGGTTCGGTCCCATCATATAAACATTCAAAAGCCCCCAGGCAAAGAAATTGGGGCAGAAGTTGTGGTTCTATAAAGGATCCGATTCCAAAGGTTGTAATTGTAAACCCATTCAAGTTGTTTTGAGCCTTGATCCTTTCTTTCTAGCCCCATCCAAAAGCCCATATTACGGTCCAAAGAAAGACCTTCCGACCAATATTTAAGAGTTCCAAGTCGAGAGAGATAGAGGTATGATTCGCATCATGGGTAACACTCTGTGCTGCATAAGGGAAACTGGATAAATAGAGAGTCCTATTGGTGAAAACCCTCACGGGCACCCTAGGGCGACAGAAAGATAAGAGAAATCAAAATGAGAGAGTCTTATTGGTGATTCACGGGCACCATAAGGCGACAGTGAGTTGAGAGATGAACAAATGAGAGAGGTTTGTTGGTGAAAATCCTTCAGGGCACCGCAAGCCGAACAAGGTTAGTGACTTGGTGAAGAGATTGGGTTATGGAGATCCCGGGGCATAAAGTATGAAAACTGAGAGGTGGTTGGTCGAACAAGTTAGGCTGATTAATTCGAAATGCATGTCATGATCATTGGCGCCAGCTGGCCGCACTCAGATAAGTCTCTTTTTTTTTCCTAAAACAGTCATCATGTTTCAAGTTTTCTTCTTTATTTCTTTACCCTCGAAGTCATTGCATTTCATTTTTTTGGGTTTATTTCTCTAAGGCTTTTCCAATGTCATATTTGTTTAAGCAAGTAAGAAAGGATTTCAAATCTTACTACCAACTTCCAAATGGCACAAAGCAAAGTGCGGCCAAAACATACCAGAAATAGCATAATGCAAAATGGAAAATAAGGTGTTAGTGAAAGTTCCATTAGTCGAGTAGTTTGGGAATTTAGTGGAAGATACAGAGGTTGAGGTAGGAAGGACAAAAATGTAAAACAGTGGGTTGAGTGCAGAGCACTCGGGTCACTGAGGGTCCTGTGGTTGAAATTCAGTCAGAAAGGCAAACAATTCTTGGCCAATTCAAGGCAGCCAGTCAGAACAAAGCACGACAGTGAAAAGGCCACCTTCATCAAGAATGCTGCAAACTAACCACCACATTTTAAAACTGATAAAATTTTCTCTAATTGAAACAGTGGTAGGAAATTTTGTTTGTTCCGGAGGAACCCTCCTTGAGGAAAGCATGTACCGGACAGATTCAACCGTAGGTTTTCAGGACCTTCCTGGATAATGGAATTTAGTTTAAAATCTTCAAGGCCTCCTAGATATTGGGATTTAATTTTTAAAATTCTTAGAGCTCTGTTAGGTAACATGATTCTATTAACACTCACAGATGTGCCCAGATACCAAATTGGGGCAGAAAGTTTCTTTTATTTTGTATGTTTTGTTGTAATGGCAGCACCCACATGGAGAACAAGGGAATACAGTTCAAGTTTTGGCAATCAGGCGCCCACCTGGAAACAAGGGAATACAGTTAAAATTTTGGCAATTAAGTGCCCACCTGGAGAACAAGGGAATACAGTTAAAGTTTTTGGCAATCAGGCGCCCACCTAGAGAATAAGGGAATACAGTTCAAGTTTTGGCAATCAGGCGCCCACTTGGAGAACAAGGGAATACAATTTCAAGTTTTGGCAATAAGGCGTCCGCCTAGAGAACAAGGGAATGCAGTTAATGTTTTGGCAATCAGGCGCCCACCTGGAGAACAAGGGAATACATTTAAAGTTTTTGGCAATCAGACGTCCACCTGGAGAATAAGGGAATACAGTTAAAGTTTTAGCAATCAGGCGCCCACATGGAGAACAAGGGAATCCAGTTCAAACTTTGGCAATCAGGCACCCACATAGAGAATAAGAGAATACAGTTAAAGTTTTGGCAATCACGCACCCACCTGGAGAACAAGGGAATACAATTCAAGCTTTTGGCAATCAGGCGTCCACCATGAGAACAAGGGAATACAACTAAAGTTTTTGGAAATCAGGCGCCCACCTGGAGAACAAGAGAATACAGTTACAGTTTTCAGGCACCCACCTGTAGAACAAGGGAATACAATTTCAAGTTTTGGCAATCAGGCACCTACCTAGAGAATAAGGGAAACAATTTTAAGTCTTGGCAATCAGGCATCCACCTTGAGAACAAGGGAATACAGTTCGAGTTTTTGGCAATCAGGCGCCCACCTGGAGAATAAGGGAATACATTTCAAGTTTTTGGTAATCAGGCACCCACCTAGAGAACAAGGGAATACAGTTCAAGTTTTTGCAATCAGGCGCCCACCTGGAGAACAAGGGAATACAGTTCAAGTTTTGGTAATTAGGCGCCCACCTGGAGAACACGGGAATACATTTCAAGTTTTTGGTAATCAGGCACCCACCTAGAGAACAAGGGAATACAGTTCAAGTTTTGGCAATCAGGCGCCCACCTGGAGAACAAGGGAATACAGTTCAACTTTTGGTAATCAGACGCCCACCTGAAAAACAAGGGAACCCATTTTAGAATTCAATTCACGTTAGCAACAACACAAATTCGCCTCGAGAGTATAGGTTAACAGTTCAAGATGAACAACAATATGGTAGAAGCAACAACACCAAGTTTGAAGATGGTAGATATGATTTTTGTAATTCATAGATCATAGTTTAGCCTAGCTTCTTTTATTTTGCTTCAGTGTAATAAGGAGTTCAGCAAGCAGTAACAACAGCAGCAACAGTGAAATCACAGCTTCCCGATAGTCTCAGCTACCAAAACCTTTTGAACTACATTGACCTGATTCCTTTATAGCCAAGGATATGTAGGCAACCTTGGAAGCAAGGCTCGGTCAGATCATTCAAAAATGCTTCCAACAGAGTATTCAAACGGGCAAAAATCGCTCGTATCCGCTCACTTTATCTTTGCACGAAAACTCTTCGTGTTTCCTGTTGCTTTTTTGAGCCGAGCGTCTCCTGGAAACAGCCTTTCTACCCTTCGAGGTAGGGGTAAGGTTTGCGTACATATTACCCTCCCCAAATCCCACTTGTGGGATTATACTGGGTTATTGTTGTTGTTGCTGTTGTATGGATTACTTCTATAAAATTCAAGAAAATAGGTTTTCCAGTTATTTTCCATTTTGTAGGATTTTTATTAATTGTTTGCATTTTTGTGCACGTTTAATTTCCATTAAAAATCATGAAAAATGCCGAAACTACCATGCACTGCATTTAGGCTTTGTCTTTTTACATTTTTAAGGTTAATTAGTTAATTATTTGTTTTATTAAAAATAAAAATCACAAAAATGGTTCATTTTGCATTTTTAGCTTTAATTTTAGAATAATAGTTTTTCTCTTTTAATTTAGGATCAAACAATTTTTATAATTTTTAGGAAATTGATTAGTTTTATAAACTAGATTAATTTGGAATTTTAATTTAAGTTTTAAATTAAAAAAAAGAAAAAAAAACAAAAGAAAGGGAAATAAAAGAATTGAATAAAAAGAGGGTTAATTGAAAAGGGTCTTATTTTCATTTTATTGGACCAAAGCCCAAACAAATCTTCCTCAAACCCGCCCTAAAATCCGAGCCCAATACCCAATTACCCGGTCCAAGCACCACTACAACCAAAACGACCCAGTTTCCCATGTCCTTGATCATACCCGTTGGATCCTAGTGATCCAACAGTTCGGAACTAACCTCCCCATAAGTATAAAACTGTCCTAAAACGACTCACCCCCCCCCCCATTTGAACCCTCCCACTCTCTCCGTCTCTAAAACTCAGAAACCCTAGAGACCTTAGCCGCCCCTAAATTCCCCTATCGTCTCCGCTATCGACCACCTGCCAGAAATCTCCGCCGATGGCAATGACATCCGAAACACCACCAATTTATCACCCCCAGAACCCCCATCATCTCTTCATTCCAAATCTCCAACTCGTTTCCTTCAAATCATCACCAAGCACCCCGAATTTTAGATCTAAATCCGGAACCACCAAAACCCTAAATCACCCAAACTCACACCATGCAACCCCCTACCCCGCCTCTTCCCAAATATCCCCTTGGTTCCCTTTAGATGAGCCCCAACTCTGTCAAATTTTGAATCTACGGCTCCGAAAAATCCTAAATTCCTTTCCCTCTGTTCTGGGTCAGTGTGTGGCCGTTTGAACCCCAAACTTACATTAATCGATTGTTCCTTGTCAAGGACAGTCGATTAATATTTGTTGAAGGTTCATTTCATTCTTTGAAGAAAGTTGGTCGGGTGTTATGTGGAGCCGATGTTTAGCAAAAGTAATTTCCCTTTTTGTTTCCCTTTTTATTTCTTTTTCTATGTTCTTTTCCTTTTCTTTCTTTTTGATGTTCACATTGTCTGCCTAATATTGCTCATCTTGTTTGTCCATGTCAATTCAGACTCCTGTTCATCTCTGTTTCTTTTTAGTAATTGTGAGTAGTTAGTTTAATTTCACTCGAACCTCATAGGCTAGTTAAAAAGATCAGAAAGTTAAATTCGATATAGGCTAAGCTAGTTAATAGACTTGATTTGCATAGTTGTTTCCTGTGACTAGCTGACATGAATTAGTTAGATTAATTGTGTTTGTTTGTGATTAGTGTTTCATTTTGATTTCAATATTTGAGCGAAAGGTTTGGTGATCCTCTTTGTTTTATTTGCATTATTTTGTAGTCATTATGACTTGGGGAAGGGGGGTGTTAATTGAACAACTAAGAACTTAGGAGGTTTAAGTTGGGAAATAAGAGCAAGGGTTTCCAGATATTTCCTATTTGGAAGACTCTAGAAAGGGGGCAGCTGTCCCTATTTGGTTAGCACAAATATGTTGAGCCAATAAGGGACAACTAGCTCTCCTAGTTAGTTAAAAAAGATGCCTTTTCAGGCTGGGGAATATATTCCTGATTTGTTTTGAGCACATAGCTTTTTAGGCCTATAAGTAGCGCCCTTCTTTTCACTCTAAAGGACAGATTTAGAGCATTATTTTATGCACTCAAGAGTTCTGAAAAACAGATAGGAATACTAGTTTTTTTTTCGAAAAATACTTACTGATTCTGAAAGATACCAAGATCAGACACAAAAACACCTAAAAAAATGGTTTTCTCTTAGCTAAGGATTTTCTGGGAACACTGGTCCTTTATTTAGCTGTGATTTCCTGGTGGTTTTCTTGCTGATTTCTGGTTGAAACTCCTGAGTAGCTATTGTTCGTTTGCTGTTGATTTAAGCTTTGAATCAGCCTTGGTTTTCTGATCTTTATTTGGTCATCTTTCTATTGTATTTTTTAATTTTAAGGTATGTAACAATGTCCAGCTTAAATAGAAGCAACTTTGAGTGCTCAGAACTTGTTTTGGTTGGTTGAAGTTCTAGAAATCATGAGATGTGAATTTAGGGTTAGTTAGTGTCTCTAAACTATATGTTAATGTTACCTTAAAGTGGCTGCTAAATTTGATCATGAAAATCTACAGTATTGTGTTGTATATGTGCTCAATTTGTCACTGTTTGATTGCTGAATCAGTGTCCATCTGCTTGTAAAATTGTGTTCCAAATTCAATTCTTAACAGCAACACCAAAGGCAATGAATCTGGCCCTTAAATGGTCAGATTCACTACTTAATGGTGTATAGTTTCTTTTTTGGTCACTGAAACAATCAGTACATCATAGGAAAGGGACTCAGCTGATTAAGTCAATGAGCAGTCTTAGCTTGTTCAAAGATATAGCACGCAGTAGATTAGACTATCACTTAGGACATTTTTTTAGAAAGCTGTTAAATAGTGATGAGAAAAGTTGTTCACTGCTATAAATTGCCATTGTATTCAGATTTGTTATAATAAGTGGACTGTACTTTATAAAGTTTGTGGACCAATTCATAAATAAGTTGAAGTGTAGTTTTCATGGTTAATATCAATTGCTGATAATCAAATATACCGGTAGATAACTCAGATCTGTACTGATTTGCTAAGATATTTTTATTATGAATTGGCGATGTTGTATAAATCTGGGCTCGATGTTGAGCCCATTTGGCAAACTCCACTATATCACATCGGCAAGCCAGCTGATTGCATACGTTGGGAATGCTTTGGGATTCATTCTGGCCCATATGCACTTCACATTTCATACTTTAAGTTATGATGTCATTCTTCTTGATTTAATTGATTTAGCTACTATGAATGGTTCATGTAACGATTCAGCATGTTAACATTTTTTAGAATTTAGCATCGCATGTTATGGCAATTAGTAAATGTGTTAAAAGGATTTAAGATGTCCAGGGCTGTCATTCTGGCCGTGATGTCAGCCCAAATGATAGTATGGGTGAGATCAGATCTGATGGGGTCTAGGGTCTCCCTGTGGTTTTGATTTTAGGTTTGGTCTGAGCCCAATTTTCGTCTTCTCATTTTATCCGCGAGCTTCTCTATTTTTGGGCCTGTTGATTGGCCTGTCCCCCACTCCCTCGAATAATACACTCAATAATTGTTTCAACCATTAGTATTTTTATCAAGTTCAAAATAAGCCTAGTTAAGTACATCCCTCTCTTTGAATTATACAAGTCTCTTTCTACAAATTGAGGTGAGCCATCTTTTCTTAGATCGCCTATGGCCCTCACAAATATTGTAAATTAGCCATTAAGAATGAATATTCATAGAAAAGCCTCTAGGCGCGTTTAAAATATTATTGTAATTGTGTACACGTTCGCGTGACATAATTACGATTCTAAAAACAAAATCAGAGTATGTGTTCACGCAAATTTAGCCACACTTTCTTAATATTAATAAAGCGTTATTAAATGTGGACACATTCGTGTGAAATTATTTTTGACGCGCCAAACAAATGGGTACACTTGCGCGTGACCTGTTTTAAGATTATTTCTTAATTAAAAAAGGCAAATGCACATATGTTCTAAAATGAGTAATAAACAATTTTAATAAGCCAAGTATGATCAAAGCGACCGTGCTAGAACCACGGAACTCGGGAATGCCTAACACCTTATCCCGGGTTAACAGAATTCCTTACCCGAATTTCTGTGTTCGCAGACCATAAATAGAGTCAACTTCCTCGATTTAGGATTTTAAACCAGTGACTTGGGACACCATAAATTATCCCAAGTGGCGACTCTGATTTTAAATAAAATAATTTCATTTTGATTGTCACTTAAATTGGAAAAAACTCCCTTATACCCTCTCGGGGTAGAAAAAGGAGGTGTGATAATCATCATTATCATATCGTACCCGGCCTCAAAGAGGACTCGATAAAAATGTACCCAGTCATCATAAGGCTCGGTAGAATCGTACCCAGTCACGTGGAGCTCGGTAAACCCAACCGATCAGTGGTTGCACAATAGGTGCCATACCCGGCCAACTATAGCGTGGCTCGGTAGAGTAAAATAGATACATACATACATATATATATATATATACATACATACATATATATACATACATACATACATACATATACATATATATATACATACATACATATATATATATATATATATATAATGCATGCTAGACTTATGGAATCACGTTATAAACCTATGGGAGTGACGTAAAGTCGTTCCACCTCTGATTAACATTATGGACATCATACCATCAATATGAACTTCTATAGGATTCAAGGATCATACATACTTGCTTAGAATAACTTTATAAGGAAAGAACAACATGGGCAACCTTAGTTGCTAGGAGTAGATCCGTTATGAAATAGCTTATTCATTTCATGTTAGATCATGCGAAAAGAACGAAGGAAGTGCCTTAACATACCTTTGAAATCTTCTATCCAATCATCAAGCAAGCTCAATATGATCTTCTTACGTCTACAATGAGTAAACCGACTTTGTTGTCATCATATAAGCGTTGTAACTCTCATATTTGGAAACCAATATTCTACAAGAAAACGGACAGTGCCTCCCCTATTTGTTCTACATCCCATATGTTACAAAAATTCACCAAACATCCCAAACAATAACAATATAATTCACAATAAGCTTTCCGATTAGTTCAAGTACCATTTTGAGCGGCAAGCTCGACTTACGATTAACAAAATATGGTTTGAATCCAATTCATTTTCCATGAATCTTCCTACAACATATATAACATCATACTTATTCTTACCATATTATTTTCAACCCAAAACATTATAAGCATAATCTTCAAATATAGTCCACACACCTAGCACCTTAACCTTTATCGTCAACATCTTATTGTTCATGTTATCTTCTTCAATCCACTGAATTAGAAAATAGATAAGCTTAACAACAGCATCCAAAACATAATAAAACTATAACAATTTCCAGCCACAACAAATCATATATATAACCTCAATACAACCCACAAAAAAGATAACGATTTCTTATGCCATGTCAATTATTATCTTGTAGATTTTTTCACTCAAACAACTCAACCAACACATGATTGACCTTAAGCACAACCAAGAACATGATTTACTTACCTTAGGCAGTAGACACAACTTGAGAACCCCAGCTGGTGTAGCTCACAACAACCCTCAATCACACCACAACCCTATAGGTGTTGTATTCTCTTCTTGAATCAACTTTTGTGTTCATGTTGGTGTATAAACACTTGTATTTCGCCTTGAAACTCTAATATACATGAAGGAGTTACTAATTATTAGCTTAATCTTAAAGAAGAACACGAAATATAAGGTTAATTACCTTTGAAGAATCCTCCAAAATAACCACAAAATGAAGAACTACGATCTAGCAAGCACCACGGGATTTCTAGCATTGGATTCATGTTTTTATCTTAGGTTTTCACCCTAGAATCATGAAGGACTCCTTGGAGAGCATTTAGGAGGATTTAGGAACTATTGTGGATGAGAAAAAATGAGTTAAAACGACATATAAATGACTTAAATACAAGTTGAAGTTTTAACTGACTTTGTGGGTCCCATGGGAGCTGCTTGCGCAGTCTCGCAAAAACGCGAATATATCTCTAGTACGATGTCATATCGACGAACGGTTTAATGAGTTAGTAACTAGACTCGTAGATCTTCAATTTAATTTATAGATCATCCCTTTATTCCTAGTATATTGGGAGACGAGTGCAGCTACATTTGACCTAAATTTCAGCACATTATGAATGCAACTTGTGATGACCTTTGCCAACTTTTGTTCCACAAATCACTTGACTTAAAAGTATAACATACGACTATCATACGACTAAAATAACTCATAACTTAACCTTCTCATCATGTTAATCACCCCAATCTCACCCCAAAAGTATATGTTATGACATTTCAAACTTGTCAACTTTTGAGGAAACTTATTTTCTTCAATTCCTTTATCGTCTAAGCTTTCCAACCCTTTTGGTACTTGATATTCATGATCTTACAGATTTGTAACCTCCAAGATAAAATGATGAACTTCTGTTATGTACTTTCAAAAAAGATCTCATTTCTGAGCTTACATCAATTGGCTTACGACGTACTCTCACGTACGAAACATGGGATGTAACATAACGGCAGGATATTATTGGCCCTCGCATGGAACAAGACGCCAAAGCTTTGGTACAAAAATATGATAAGTGCCAACGCTACACACCACTAGTACATCAACCGCAAGAACCACTACATTCAGTCATGTCTCCGCGGCCATTTATGAAGTGGGAGATGGACATCGTCGGATCGCTGCCGCAGGCTCCCGGTAAGGTGCGATTTTTTTTTTATTTTAACGGATTATTTTTCTAAGTGGGTGGAAACAGGTCCTTATCAAAAGATCGGCGAATGCGAAGTAGTGGATTTCTTGTGGGAAAACATAATTTCCTGGTTCGGAATACCAAAAGAGGTAGCATGCCAAAATAGGCCACAATTTATCAGTGCAAAGATCACAAAGTTCCTTGAAGATTTGAAAATAAAGAGGATCACATCTCACCCAATTATTCGAGCGCCAATGGTCAAGCAGAGTCAACGAACAAAGTCATAACACAAAACCTCAAGAAAAGGTTGGTAGTGGCTAAAGGTAAATGGCTTGAAGAACTACTCGGAGTTTTATGGGCATACTAAACGACGGGCAAATCTACCATGGGGGAAACTCCCTTTTCCCTTGTGTACTGAGCAGAAGCCTTAATTCCGAAAGAAGTAGGGGAGCCTACCTTTAAGGTATTTCTAGGCAAGTGAATAAGCAAACAATAAAGCGATGCTAGTCAACTTGGAGTTACTAAATGAGCGTAGGGACTTGGCACATATAAGGATGGTGGCACAAAAGCAGGTAATGGAAATACATTACAATCGAAGCGCCAACATTCGTTACTTTAAAATAGGAGATTTTGTTTTAAGGAAAGTAACTCAAAACACCCAGGAACTCAATACAGGAAAGTTAGGACTAACGTGAGAAGGCCCCTACCAGATTTCAGCCGTTACCGGGAAAGGTTCATATGAGTTAGAGAATCAAAATGGAGAAAAGGTTCCAAGAAATTGGAATGTGGCACACCTCAAGAGATATTATTTCTGACAAACATCGTTTTTACTGGATGTATGTGCTGCGCTCTTTTTCCCTTCGTCTAGTTTTTGTGTCAATTTGGTTTTTCTGTCAAGGTTTTTAACGAGGCAACAACATAAAGCATACTACAAAGAAAGTTTCAATGCCAACAATAAGACCTTTAATAGCAAGGCACACAAGCAAAGAACTACCCCGGGGCGGTTAAAAAATCTTTGGCTCTATAGCAAAATTCCCACAGGGAAATTAAGATTGCTATAAAGCAAAGGTTACCCGACCGTTCACAAGTGCAAGCCACCAGAGGATTATTAGATAGTCTTTCGCTCGATAGCATAAATTCCTAAGGGGAAGCGAAATTTGTTACCGAGCAAAAGATTGTCTAGAAATTCATTAATGGGATCCTCAAAGGTTCAAGATTTTCAGTGTTCCAATTTGCATTCTTCGCATTTGAACACTTGGGGGATGATATGAGAATGTAGCAACAATGACTGCCACATCGACCGGAACACAAAAATCGGGAACATAATTTTGTCATTGGGACCAGGAACTGCGCGGCCAGCCCTGTAGAAACAAGTTGTATAAATTAGCCACAAGAAATGGAAATTTCTCTTTAACATAACGAATACTTATATACTTTTTAAAAACGGAAGGAATAAAATAAAGTCCTTTTGTTTTCATCTTGTTTCTTACTTAATCGATGAGTTGATTTTATCATTTGAAAGTTAAACAAGTACTTCAAATGCTAGCGCCATAATGAACACAAGACATCCTCTTCAATAGCACCGTAAACATAAGAGGGCCCTCTCTTATGAAAACCCTCATGTTAAAAGGTTGAACGGTAGAGCTTATGCCCGAAATCAAAATGCTTTCTGAGGAAAAATACACCAAAGCCTTCACATAATAAGACACAAAAAGTAAAACTTGTACAATACTCTTAAGAAAAAAGAAGTGAATGCAAAGATTAAAACTTCCGTAAATGTTCAAACGAAAAAAAATACTCAAACAATACTTGAGCAAAAGGATGTTTTATTTATAATAACGTGCCAAAATGGCACAGATACAAAAGTTGGAAAACGAAAAGAATAGCCAAATTGCTGCATCTCTGGAACCCGGAGGAAGAGAAGTGTCTGCGCCCATAGGGGAAGTGGGTAGATCTGTTAATGGCTCAACATTTTGGCCCTCGTTAATTTAGCCTTCATCATATTCGCCTTCCATTTCCTCTTTAGTTCCTGAAGTTTCAGAATAGGAACCGAAAGAACCAGAAGCATCAGGCTTTGTCGGGAGACCACTATTAGCAGCTAACTCAAGCTCACAGGACTTAGTAATTTCGGCATCAAAGTCAATGATACCGGCTTTGGCCTCTTCCAAGGTTTTTCTCCTCATGCTGTATATATCATAAGTTTTCTCAACAATGAGGGAAGCCTCTCGGCGCTTGTTCTTCTTTGAGTTGGGTTACCTCGAATGAAAGGTTTTATCGAGTGGATCTAATGGATCTGAGGCTAACATTAAGGCTGCGGACAGTTGAACTAAAGAGCCTATTATGCTCGATAGTTTCCTACACTTCTCCTCAAACTGGGCATATTTCACTCCCGCAACAGCAAGAACTTTAGTTTTTGAGTTCAAGGCTGCCTCTAAGTTGGTCAATCTTTCAGCGGAGGCAGCCTCGAGGTCGGTTGCAGCAAGAATGACCTTATGAACTTTAGCCTATTTGGCCATGGCTTCATCATATTTAACACTCAGCGAGCCAATCTCTTAGCTAAGGGTTGCCACTTCTTGCTCGTTTTGCTGCAAACGAGTCTCCAATACAACGACCTCAGTAGCTTTGGCTTCCAATTCCGATAGGCGAGCGGAAGTTTGCTCCCACTCGGCCAAAGGTTGATCCCTTGCGGAGGTAAGTTCTTCATTTTCCCGAATCAACCTTTTGAGGCCCTCGGAAGCAAGAAAGTTGGCCTACAAAGCAAGAAGGTCCAACTTAGGATATTTTCAGGCAAAAGCAAAAGAAATAACAAAGAAACTAAAGAATGTACCGCCGCGGTATTGTGCATGGCATTGTTCAACAAGCATTCTCCTAAGAGAGCCTATATCTTTTCCCAATCTTTCTTTTATGCCAAAGGCTTCAGATAGTTAGCAAGTTCCACTGGCCGGGATAGCAAATTGCATCCGGTGGAGACCGAGAGAGTAACACTCCTCCTCTTTTGTGAATCTTCTAAGGGGGGCATAGTTTGCCCCAAATTCCCATGAACTAGGGACAGGCGGAGAAGGATACCCTCTTCTCGGGCAGATGCAGCTGGTGGAGATGATGTAGCAGTGGGTAATGGAAGTTTTGATGAAGGCGAAAATGATGTAGCAATTGTTGGTGTAGGTGAATATGGAGATGAAGCTGATGGAGTTGAAGGGTGAGAAGCAAGTGCGACAAACGCAATGCTGGTTGTTGGTTGCTCGTCAGCCAATAAGGGAAGGGACCAGGTATTCAGCCCCAAAATATCAGGTGCATTGACTGGGACACAAAAGCGGGAGTTGGCATTTTCCACCATTTCATACTCCCTAGAGTGCCAAGACATTGTCCTTAGCTGGTGTAACTAACTCACCAAATTGAGTGGTTTTTTGAGTTGAGGAAGGTAGTCGTCTTCTATGTAGAGAAGCTCCTTCCTTGATAGCTTCTCCATCATCGTCAATCACCACAGTATCAATGGTCGGTTCGTTCAAATGACTCATCACCACGACTTCCGAAGAAGACTCATGGGCATCATTCTTTGCCCTCTTATTTTCCCTCCGGCCGCAGAGGAACACCTTATTTTTGGTTGCTTGTTCTCCATCCGAGGACTCCGAGAAGAAGCACTTGCACCAGAAGCATGTTGGAGAAGCCTGTCTAGGAAAAAACTTTTCGTAGCAGCCTCGTCGCATAAGCAAAATTAGCCAAAATGTTCTTCTAAGGGATAACAACCGAGCCTTGGGGTAGACCTAAATTCAACAGAAGGGAGGACTCGGATAAATTTCTCATAAGAATAGGTTAGAATATAACCGGTTAAACTTACCATGATTTTTGGTCTTCCACCCGTATTTTAGGGACAAATCTTTCCATGAACGGGTTTCGGTCATGGTAATGTCTAAAAACTTTTGAACCCTTTGGTTCAGGCCCCCAACCCTAGGGTGAACCCACCGAGCCGCTGAGGCAAGAAATAGAAGGAGGGTTGATAATGATGAGGAAAAGATCTTTAACAAGGAAAGAAATATACTATATACTCACGAGTGCGGTTCCATAGTTTGGGGAAGGAAGAAGCCGAGGCCAGGATGATGTCACTAGTGGCACCTGAAACAAACCATTCCATCAACCCACGGTTGTTATCACCATCCATTCTAGAGAACGCCGCATGGTGGTCCCGCCAACTAAAGTTTATCATCCCCCCACAGAAGATCTTGGGGGAATAAAGGTTCATCACATGAGCTAAAGTTAGCTCCTCTCCCATTTTCTGTCACAAGAGGTGAAGACAAGCAATCATCCTCCAGACGAAGGACTTACCTTGGCCAGACTCACTTGATAGAGGAGGCAAAACTCTTCAATGACGGAGTCAAGCTCTCCACTTAGAGAAAACGTCCCCAAAGTGAAGGGATACATATAGAAGTGTGTAAAACCCTTCTTGGGTAAGGTTACCTACTACACCTCATCGGGAGCGATTATTTCTAGGTCCTGGCAATGACAGTCTTCCTCCATAAAAGGAATGTTGGAAGGATGTATGTAAGAAAGATACCTGCTAACTGTCCCTTGTACTAGGGCTAACAGAAGAAAATTTCTCTTCGAAGTCTTTTGTTGTTACAAGACAGCTAGGGATGATGGTGCCTACTGGTAGAGGAGCAGAGTATTTGGTTTTTCTCTTGTTCTTTGAAGAACTGTTATTGTTGGAAGAAGAAGCCATTATATGGAAGAATGAAAAGCTTTTCCGTTTGAAGAGAATTGAAGAAATATTGAAGAACATAATGCAAGATGAATAAACAAAGTTTTAGAGAGTTTGGAGAGTTATGGAGTATAAATGAAGGAGGTTGATGCGTATAATTAATTTAGGCAGCTAAATTCGTTGCCAAGATTACCTGGATAACCGGCAAAACTTATGCTGAATCGTGGGATGACACATGTTCGGGATATCAAATGCGGAAAGATGTGCGTCTAATCAACCGTCAGAAGCTTTTTAGAAGGAATCATAGTAATTCCCGCCAAAAAGAATACTTCTACCAACTTTCCGGTAACACAAGGTTATGTCACTGGAAAGCAAAGGGATTATCTATATAGGGTTAAATATGCTATGCTACATGGCCGTCTAAAAGTGGGACACATAAAACCAAAGGCGGGGGATAGTTAAAACTGAAGGCAATTGTCCCCTGTCACCAGAAGGAATGACGCTCATAAAGATGTAATAATTACCCTCTGCCACATTTAATGGAGAATATTCCACAGCATTTAGTGCTCTGCCCGTTATAGAGAATTTGTCATTTATGCTCACGGTTACACCTTCTTCAATGGCCCTCATAATTGATATTAAAGAAGGGCATGATCCTAGAACCTTGTCCCCTAGATGCAACTATAAATAGTGAGCTCTGTTATCATTGTAAAGGACACGATTGTTATGGCAAACTTACGCTGTAATCCATTAAAAGCTTTATACAATTTTACTTTCTTTTTCCTTGGTTCCATCACTGTCATGCCCGGAAGCTCTGTGTGATGACCCAAAAAGGTCATCTCGTATTTTAGAACCCAATCCAAGGTTTCGAAGCCTTCAAGACCACATTTTCTTTCTCTTCGATTTGCGTGCGCAGTCCGGGCACACTTTCGGAAATCCCTTATGTGAAAATTTGAGAAAAATGCAAATTTTACATTTAAATTTGAAGTTGACTTTGGTCAGCATTTTGGGTAAACGAACCCGGGCCCGTGATTTGACGATCCCGGAGGGTCCGTAGAAAAATATGGGACTTGGGCGTATGCCCGAAATTGAATTCTGTGGTCCCTAGTGTCGCACCCCCTTTTTCCTTCGCAGAATCGGGTTTATGACATTTGGTTGGGACAATTCTTGCCTTTTGGAAAAGGGGTTTGCAGTTTTTTGAAGAGTCGCCACCTATCAATTTAAGGTGCATTAGGGCACCTATAGGGTTCATTTATAACTACGTTTGGTAACCAGAGATAGGGTAAGGGCTTGAAATTATCCTAAGGGGGAGGTGTTAGGCACCTCTTAGGATCCGCTAGTGTGGTTCCCGGCCAAACAATTTTTGTGAATTTGTACAAGTAGCAAATAAGCAAGTATGGCTCAAATAGTAGGGGATTTTAGTTTAAATACACAAGTGTTTGAAAAGCAATTAGTGAAAAAGCAAAATTTTGAAAAGAATTACAATCTAAGTATGTTTGTGAATGTAAAGGGGGTGTCCTAGGTTTGTTTGTAATATGGATCACATCAATGCAATACCCGGTATGACACTCCTCAAAGAAGGTCTACACGTGGTATTAATGCACTGGTCATCATATCCATATCTACCCTTCCCACCCCGTGAAGGTAATTAAAGCGAAGGTTGGTCTCGACCCCTATTGCATGTTGTTACCTGTCTCTTCCTATCAGTCCTGGAGGAATTTAGGACTCTTATCCTATAAAGGGGGGTTCTAGGCAGACCCTCAAGTTTAAAGGTAAAATACTAAGGCGACATACAATAAACAAGTAGGACTTCAATAAAGGGGAGCATAGAAGACAAATGAAAGGCTCAGATATACCTCCACATATAGCACACATAAGCAACATGACTCATGCACAATTAAGCTCTAAATTCAGATCTTATGCATGTTATCTGAGTGATAACAGCAGAACCAGATTTATTACATGACTCAGAAAAGAAGTCCGGATCGGGCTTGCCTACTGATTTTTAACACGTTGACAGTGTACTAATCACAAAGACGGTTTTGGTTTTATTTTAAAGTTGATTGCCTAAGGCTTTCCTAGGCGTAAAATAACATGCAGCAGTTACCAGATTTGTTAATAATTATAGGTTGTTATACCTAATAGCATGCAATTATAAATGTTGTAAACATCCAGAGACTAATTACCAGTTTGTTTGGAACAGGAGGACCGTTTATACTTCTGTATTTAAACTAGGTGTGATTGAATATGTGCGATCCTATAACATGATGTCTAATGCAGCATGATGCATAATACCTCAAACAGGATTTCTAAATGCATATCAAGTTATGCACAATTTCAAAATAGGCAGGAGTGATAGTTTTTTTCTTGATGTGGTTTACCTAAAGCAGGATTTCTAAGTGTGGAGCATGGTTGCAATATGGTGAATGCATGAATAACAAATTTGTGTTAACACGTTTACCCTAAGGCAGGATTTCTAAATGAAGTTTCAGAACATGCTTACGTGGGCAGAATCACATAACAACTTATTTTATTGTTATTATCTACCCTATAGACATGATTTCTAAGTGTGGATGAGATGCTAAAAATAATACATATTAATCCTAAATAGCATGATATCTAATACAGGGCATGCTTGGCATGTTTTACCTAAACATGGTTGTTATTGCGCATAGAGAAAGTAACCTAGGAACATGATTTCTACCCTGGATTATACTACAATATGCATATTACCCACCCCTTTTCACTATCCAACCCTAGAGTCATTTACAAATTATTAAACTGAATTACATAAGAAAAGTAAAAATTACACTATAGAGAGTCTGAAATAGGCCCAGACTTTCAGCACCTGTTTAGGACTTCCTCCCTTAGTTATATAAGTAATCACCTCAAGTGCCAAGATTGTTCCATAGTCTTTTCTCATATCTGGGTGTGTCAGAGTTCCCTAAAGACCTCAAGGGATCCCGGGCAGTGCTCACACCTAAATTTTATAGCCAAGACAAAGTAAGTGCAGTGTGGAAAGGCTAGCTTTTATGTGTCCAAGTTTAGAGGGAGCTCAAGGGTCCCAAGGCAAGGCTCACGCAAAAGGGGCAGAACCTAGTGGTCTAAGAGTATATGTGAGAGTATTTGACATAGATTTAAAAGAGTTGAGTTGGAAATAGTATTGACAATGATTAGTTTGAAATAAGTTTTGGAAAGCTATAGAAGCGTTTGCCTTGGTAATAACCAGTTTGAATAAGAAAAGAAATAGGACAATCAGCAACTCAAAACCAAATCAACATACATAGTTCAAACACAAACAGGGAAATGAGGAATTGGGGACAAGTAGCATATTTGCGCACAGGTTAACACCATAGAAGCACTACACAACTTAAATAGTCACAACAATAGTCTATTACAAAAGATCATGCCAGGAGCTTAACAGTATTAAATTAAGGGGTGCTAAACAGAGTTACTCATTAGGTTTAGGGGGAAGGGTTCAGGATCACATATTAACTAGGTGTCACAAACACATGCTTATAATGTATTGGGGGTTAGGGGGTCGGGCAGAAAAGTAGTAGAAAAATGTAAGAAAGCAGTAGACATGTTGAATTATAGGGAAGGGGTAATCACATGGAAAAATAGGTATGTTATTTGCAAAGAAGACATTAGAAAAACGAGTAGAAGCATAAGAGAAACAAAAGGAAGTGCAATACAAATAGAGACATGTTGTATTGGATGTTGTAAGTTAAACTGAAGACATACTAGTAAAAATAAGAGAATAAGTGCAGAGTGAGGAGTGAAAAGCAGTACAATGATGGGAAATAGAGCAGTAGTGTGTAGAGCAGTCGAGCAGTAGAACAATAGAGCAGTAGAGCAATGTAACCACTCAGTTTTGGCTTGCAGCCGACTGAGTATCAAGTAAGACAGTATGTATGTGTGTAAGAGAGAGTTCAGAACAGTGTAATTGTTCGTGTCCTATGCTAAAGAGAGGGTAGAGCATTTATAGTCTGAGAACATGCAGGAAAACAAGGTAATAAGTACTGACTTAGCACAATTATAGAAATAATACAAACCAAAATCAATTAAAGACCCGGACTCCCTTCAATTAGGGAGTCATAGTTCAAACAAGTACAAGTTGTACCAAATATGTAAAAGAATTACTTACAAGACTTATTTTACCAAAGTAGGAGTAGTAAAAGGATGTAGCATGTAATAAGGACTAAGTGCAGAATATTTTCAAGTAAAGGAAAGTACACGTTAAATAACTAACAACATATTTGTGCACATAAATAAGGTAGAGTACAATTTTGATTCTGAAAATTAGTTCAAAGAATCATGAATGAGATTGAAAATCACAGAGAATCAGCACTAACTAAGGAAAGTATCACAAAAGTAAGGAAGCAATTTGAAAAATCAATACAGAATTACAAGGAAAATACACAAAATCACAGATTCAGGGAATATATCACAGGTCTAAGGAGATAACACAAAATCAATATAAATTATGTGAACAATAAATAAAACAAATAGTCGGACCTATTAAACGATAAATAACACGTGTTGAACAAAATCAGAGAAACCCTAAGAACCAATTAGAGCAGGAAGCACAAGAGCATATAGAACATTCATAAAACCTAGAATGTTTATGAGAGACATGCAAACACATCGCAAACAAACTCAAACTTCAAATCGAACCTAGAAGTATCAGGGTTTCTTAACAAAAAATGAATCGAGCAAAAGGAAAGACTCAAGTGATGTTTAAACATGCTAAAAATCACAAAGTAATTGCTAAAAATCAGAAAGAAATCGTTTTTGCTAAGGGGTTTTGAAACCCTAGTTTGGAAAATGAGGAAATCGTTTGAAATCAGAGAAATCTTTTGAGGAAAACAGGTGAGAACCTTAAAACACACATATATCCATCACAGATCTAAAAAGATCGGAGGATTTAAAGCTAGGGTTTCCAGAAAGTAGTAGAGATGATAGAATAGGTCAAGAACTTATAGATCCGTAATAAAACAAGAAGAAGTTCTTACTCAAAAACAGAAAATAGTCTGAGACAGGCTGATAGACAAAGTTCTAAACCGGAACAAGTTGGGGTTCCCTTGAGAAAATCTCAGGGATCCAAAAAATCGAAGAGCCATAGCGTGTGGAAGACCAGGTCCGCTAGAGAAGACATAGAAATATCGTAGGAGGGGTTCACGCTGGTGACAGTGTTTTAGGGTTAGGGTTAGGTCTCAGAGAGAATTTGGAGAGGAAGGGATTCAAGGGCAGTGCAAATGAGAGAATGGGGTAGGGTTTGGGGGTCGTTGGATTAAAGAAAGAAAGAAATAACGTGGACCGTTGATCTGGGAGATATATTGCATAATTAAACATGATGCAAATTCCTATTGGACCATGAATGTTGTCTTCGGACGATGAGGATGACGTCCTTAGACCATGATGTCCTGGGCCATGAAGCGTATGATAGGGGGTTCGCAGGCCCTGTAATAATGTTCTCGAACTATGAGGATGGTGCCTCCGAACCATGACGCCTTTGAATAATGATATGCAAAAGATTGAAAAAGATCCTCGGGCCATGACATGGTGTTCTCGGGCTATAAATATGGTGCCTCCGAACGATGATACCTTCAGATGAGTTGGCGATGTTTCAGCCCGTGAAGGATGCAGTAGTAGGATACGGATAAGACAGAGCTTAGTGTTGCGAATTGAAGGGCAGAGCTTAGCCCGCAAGAGAAGCGAGATAAATAGTGCTTGGGATAGCACTTAGTTTCGAAGAAAATTGGAGGCAGATCTTAGCCTCGGAAGGCAGAATGATAGCCTTATGCAAAGATGTGAATGAAGATGGAGGTAGAGCTTAACCTCGGAAGGCAGATGGTAGCCTTATGCAATGCATATGCGATGGAGACAGCGTTTAGTCTCGGAAGGCAGAATGGTAGCCTTATGTAAATTGGAAGGCAGAATGGTAGACTTATGCAAAGATGTGAATGCAGATAGAGGTAGAGCTTAACCTTGGAAGCGAATGGTAGCCTTATGCAAGTTGGAAGGCAGAATGGTAGCCTTATGCAATGCAGATGCAGATGGAGACATCGTTTCGTCTCGGAAGGCAGAATGGTAGCCTTATGCAAGTTGGAAGGCAGAATGGTAGCCTTATGCAATAAAGATGTAGAGGGAGACAACGTTTAGTCTTGGAAGGCATAATAGTAGCCTTATGCAAATTGGAAGGCAGAATGGTAGCCTTATGCAATGTAGATGCAGATGGAGACATCGTTTAGTCTCGGAAGGTAGAATGGTAGCCATATGCAAGAAATAAAATAACAAATGACAGTAGAGTTTTCTTAGCTAATAACAGATTGTGGTGTTGTGATTACTGGGAGCATTGTGACATATGGGACATCACTGGTGTGTGCTGATAGCAAATGTTGGCAAGTGCAACGGTTCTGAGAGTCGTATTTTGAACAATGTTTGTCCCATGGGCGTACAATATGTTTAATGATTTCGCAATCCTAGTGCCTGCATCCAAAGAAAAATAGTGAGTTTTGTAAGGGGGGAGGTTAGTTCGTATCCCCGCTAGATTTGCTTGACCCGTACGACTTTGATATGGTGATGTCGTCTGTATCATTGGGATAGCGTTGCTAAACAAAGCAGTTTCAATAATAAACATGCCTGATTTTGTAAAAGTATGACATAAATGTATAATTAAAAAAAGCTTTTAGATGAACCGACGACTGTGATGTAGTTTAAGACATTGCAACCTCTCCTTCTACGGAATTTTGAGGGTCCTCCTCAAAATTCTGATCTAGTTTGATGGGTTGATGCTTCTGACTGCTGCTCGTGTGGCGATTGGCCGAAATTATTTCGGAATTTTGAGGGTCCTTTTCAAAATTTTACCCCAGTTTCCAATTGTTGGGGGAAATGAAATTTTATTGAGTTGTGACCGAATCCATAGGGCTACCTACTTATCCCCTCTTAAACGGGAATCAGGTCAGGTGTAGTTCAATTTACATCACATAAGGAAAGCATAAAGATTACACATAGTAGCGCTTGACTGCATCTGAATTGATCAGCTTTGGCCAGACTTCTCCGTCCATTTCTGCAAGTATGAAGGCTCCTCCAGTCAAAACCCGGTAAACCATGTATGGATCATGTCAGTTGGGAGAGAACTTCCCTTTGGCTTCATCTTGATGTGGAAAAAATTTCTTTAAGACCAGTTGTCCTGGTGCATACTGTCTTGGCTTGACTCTTTTGTTGAAGGCTCTGGACATTCTGTTCTGGTAGAGTTGACCATGACAAACTGCGTTCATTCTCTTTCCGTTTATAAGGGTTAGTTGCTCATAATGACTTTTCACCCACTCTACGTCATCGAGCTCAACTTCTTGTATGATCTTAAGGGAAGGAATTTCTACCTCATCAGGGATGACAACCTCTGTACCGTAAACCAGCATATAGGGAGTTTCCCCAGTTGATGTGCGGACTGTGGTGCGATACCCCAGTAGAGTAAATGATAATTTCTCGTGCCACTGTCTATGATTCTTTATCATTTTCCTTAATATCTTCTTGATATTCTTGTTGGCGCCTTCTATAACCCCATTCATCTTAGGCCTATTGGCTGTGGAATTCTTGTGTCTAATCTTGAAAGTTTTGCACATAGCTTTTATCAAGTCGTTGTTGAGGTTGGAGCCATTATCAGTAATGATTGACTCTAGAATTCTAAATCGACAAATGATGCGTTCGCGGACAATGTCTGCCACGAATTTCATAGTCACTGCTTTGTAAGATGCTACTTCGACCCATTTGGTGAAATAGTCGATGGCTACTAGGATAAACCTGTGTCCATTAGAAGCGGAAGGCTTTATTGGTCTAATAACGTCCATTCCCCAAGTGGCGAACGGCCACAGTAAGCTTGTTGTGTTAAGCTCGCTTGGAGGTACCTTTATCATGTCTGCATGTATCTAACAGCGGTGGCATTTTCGGACATACTAGATGTAGTCTATTTCCATAGTGATCCAAAAGTAACCAGCCCGGAGTATCTTCTTTGCTAAGATAAAACCGTTTATATGTGGACCACAAGTCCCAGCATGAATTTCCTCTAGTAGCCTGGATGCTTCCTTTGCGTTGACACATCTTAATAATCCTAAATCGGGAGTCCTCCTATACAGGATTCCTCCGCTGGTAAAGAAGTTGTTGGACAATCTCCGAAGCGTGTGTTTCTTAGTAGGATTAGCAAGCTTCGGGTACTCTCCTTTTTGCCAAATATTCCTTGACATCATGAAACCAAGGCTTTCCGTCTACTTCCTCTTTGACATAGGCATAGTAAGCTGGATGATTATGGATTTTCACTGGAATAGGATCAATGAAATTCTTGTCGGGATGCTGTATCATAGATGATAGTGTAGCAAATGCATCAGCGAACTCATTCTGGATTCTGGGGACATGCTGGAATTCCATCTTCATTAACCTCTTTCTCAATGCCTGTACGTGATATAGATACGGGAGTATCTTGGAGTTCTTGTTCGTCCATTCTCCTCGTACCTGATGTATATGTAAGTCTTAATCTCAAATCACTAGCAACTCTTGAACTTCATGTCAATGGCCATTTTGAGTCCGAAGATGCAGGCTTCATACTCAACCATATTATTGGTGCAAGGGAACCTGAGTTTGGCAGACACAGGATAATGTTGACTAGTTTCTGATATTAGGACTACTCTTATGCCAACTCCTTTGAAGTTTGCTGCTCCATCGAAGAACATTCTCCAACCGTCATAGGATTCCACAATGTCTTCTCCTATGAATGATACCTCTTCATTAGGAAAATACGTTTTTAGGGATTCGTATCCTCCATCCACGAGGTTTTCAGCAAGGTGGTCTGCCAGTGCCTGTCCCTTGACCATTTTCTGAGTTACGTAAACAATGTCAAACTTACTCAACAGGAGTTGCTATTTGGCTTGCTTGCCGGTGGGCATGGGCTTCTGAAAGATGTACTTTAAATGATCCATCCTCAATATGAGATATGTAGTGTATGCGTGGAAGTAATGTCTTAGCTTCTGAGCTACCCAAGTCAAAGCACAACATGTGCGTTCCAATAGATAATACCGGGCCTCGTACAGGGTGAACTTCTTACTGAGATAATAAATGGCTTGTTCCTTCCTCCCTGTTTCATCATGCTACGCTAGAACGTAGCTGAAAGCTCTATCCAACACTGCAAGGTAGAGTAATAAGGATCTATCTGGCTCAGGCGGGACTAAGATTCCATTTGGTGGCGGCGTCCTTCTTTAATATCTTAAAGATTGGGTCACAGATAACTGTATACTGTGCTATGAATCGGCTGATGTAGTTAAGCCTTCTCAAGAAACTCATCACATCTTTCTTGTTATTTGGCGGTGGTAGTTCTTGAATGGCTTTGACTTTCGATGGATCCAGTTCTATTCCTCGGTGGCTCACAATAAACCAAAGCAATTTCCCAGGAGGAACCCCAAATGCGCACTTTGCGAAGTTTAGTTTCAGGTTGTATCTCCACAGTCTATTGAAAAACTTCCTTAGATCTTCTATGTGGTCAGTGGCCTTCTTGGATTTGATAATAACATCATCCACATATACCTCCATCTCCTTGTGTGTCATATCATGGAAGATAGTAGTCATGGCCCTCATGTAGGTGTCCCCTTCATTCTTCAGGTCGAACGATATCATTTTATAACAGTACACTCCCCACGGCATAATGAAAGTCGTTTTCTCAGCATCTTCCTCATCCATCTAGATTTAATGATAACCAGCAAAGCAATCCACGAATGACTATAGCTCATGCTTGGTGCAATTGTCAATCAGGATGAGTATATTTGGCAAAGGGAAGTCATCTTTTGGACCGGCCCGGTTGAGATCCCGGTAGTCGACATAGACTCTGACATTCCCATCCTTCTTTGGAACTGGCACAATGTTGGCTAACCATGTCGGGTATTCTACTACCCTGAGAACCTTATCGTTGATCTGCTTGGTGACTTCTTCCTTGATTTTCAAACTCATATCAGGCTTGAACTCTCTGCGTTTTTGCTTTACCGGTGGACACATTGGATTGGTTGGCAGTTTGTAAGACACAATAGACGTACTCAGACCAGTTAGTCATGTCCTCATACGGCCAGGCGAATATGTCCTCATACTCCTTTAGAAATTCTGTGTATTCTTTCTTCTCTAATGGCTATAGGTGAATGTTGTTTTGCGTTTCGTTGACGTTTTCTGCATCTCCCAGGTTGACAATTTCGGTCTCATCTAGGTTGGACTTAGGTCTGTTCTCAAAGTTCACAAGTTCTTTGACAATCTCGTCAGGTATGTCATCTTCCCATGAATCCATGTTCGTTTGTTGTGTTGTCTCATTTCAAGTCATAGTCATTGGTTCATCAAGACAAGTAATAGTAATGCTTTGGGGAGGTGAATAATAAAAACAAAAAATAAAAACAAAAGGTAATCAAGTTAGTGAGGATTATAAAAGGTATTGCAATATTTAAATACATAGTGCAGGAATGTAAAACGTGTCCTAATTTGGGAACCTCTTTGTGGCCGAGGTAGGCCTAGCGACAAATAGATTTGGAGAATTTCAAATGCCAATAAATGTTTCATTTCATAATATAAAAATAGACGAATCTCATAACGATACTAAGATGATAATAAGTCACTACTAGCACTTGGCTTTATTATATTTGGAAAGCGAGTAAACCTAATCTATTTGGCCTCAGAAGGACCTTCCTCAGGTTGAATGCTCTCGTTGATCAAATCCTCCAGTTTGCATAGGTTCGTTAGTAAAAATGCCTTTGCCAAGTGTTCTTCTTCATTTCCCTCAGTGTTCCGGTAGTCAGTGACTCTCTTCCTCACTTTTCCTTCCAATTTCAGCATACTGTATTCTAGATATTCCAACTTTTTGCTAGCTTTGGTAGCCCTCTCTTTCCACTCATTGATTTGGTCATTTGATGGAAGACTCCTCCACAAGTCTAGCAATAGTGAGGGCGTACTAAACATACAGAAACTGGGACCTCGTGCCTCATTTTCTACAAAACAAAAGGGGTTACACCCTAACCCCACAGGACTTGACTATTTGTACATTTATGATTAGCACATCGTCATTTAGTTCTCTAAATAAATGCACAGAACGTGGTGATGTCCGTTTGGGTTTAGGGAAACCCAGTGGACTTTTGGACAAGGCTATCTTAAAGGATCATTACGTGGACAACATAACCTATCCGACTAGGTTTGACCATGATGCATGCGCAATTTAAATAGAGTAAGGTTTCTATGGGGTTTTAGACCGGTACTCTTGAGCGGACAACTCAAGGGGGAAGGCACAGAACTGTCAACTACACCGCTGATCGACTAGTTTTACTGCAAATAAGCATTTTCGAATTTAGGGGGTAATGATATAGGAAGGGCGCAACCACTCATCAAGCGTTGCTATAGTAGTTGTTTGGCACGAGTGGAGTATGACGTTGAGCATGATTATGCAATAATTAAAAGCATGTTGACATGTATTTGCACGTTAAGAAAGCGATAAAAACAATAGTTTTATAACTTAAAGCAGCAGTAAAGGAAAGAAACAAGAAAGATATGTCAGTTTTGCTTTTGAAGAAGAAATTAAATGCTTAAAAGAATTAAACAAATAATTTCACAAAGGGATGGTACAAATTCGCAAAAATGGTAGGAAATGGTAAAAGACTAAATATCCCCAGCAGAGTCGCCATGTTGTCGCGCCCCCTTTTTCCTTCGCGGAATCGGGTTTATGACATTTTGGTTGGGACAACTCTTTCCTTTTGGAAAGGGGGTTTGCATTTTTTAAAGAGTCACCACCTAACGATTTAAGGTGCATTAGGGAACCTATAGGGTTCATTTATAACTACATTTGGCAACCAGAGATAGGGTAAGGGCTTGAAATTATCCTAAGGGGAAGATGTTAGGCACCCCTCAGGATCCACTAGTGTGGTTCCCGACCAAATAGTTTTTGTGAATTTGTACAAGTAGTAAATAAACAAGTATGGCTCAAATAGTATGGGATTTAAGTTTAAATACACAAGTGTTTGAAAAACAATTAGTGAAAAAGCGAAATTTTGAAAAGAATTACAATCTAAACACGTTTGTGAATGTAAAGGGGGTGTTTTAGGTTTGTTTGTAATATGGATCATATCAATGCAATACCTGGTATGACACTCCTCAAAGAGGGGCTACACGTGGTATTAACGCACCGATCATCATATCCATATCTACTCTCCCCGCCCCGTAAAGGTAATTAAAGTGAAAGTTAGTCTCGACCCCTATTGCATGCTGTTACCCGTCCCTTCCTATCAGTCCCGGAGGAATTTAGGACTCATATTCTATAAAGGGGGGGGGGGGTTTAGGCAGACCCTCAAGTTTAAAGGTAAAATACTAAGGCGACATATAATAAACAAGTAGGACTTCAATAAAAGGGAGCATAGAAAACAAATGAAAGGCTTAGATATACCTCCACATATAGCACACATAAACAGCATGACTCATGCACAATTAAGCCCTAAATTCAGATCCTATGCATGGTATTTGAGTGATAACAGCAGAACCAGATTTATTACATGACTCAGAAAAAAAGTCTGAATCGGGCTTGCCTACTGATTTTTAACACGTTGACAGTACACTAATCATAAAGACGGTTCTTGTTTTATTTTAAAGTTGATTGCCTAAGGCTTGCCTTGGCATAAAATAACATGCAACAGTTACCAGATTTGTCAATAATTCCAGGTTGTTATACCTAATAGCATGCAATTCTAAATGTTGCAAACATCAAGAGACTAATTACCAGTTTGTTTGGAATAAGAGGACCATTTATACCTCTGTATTTATACTAGGTGTGATTGAATAAGTGCGATCCTATGACATAATGTCTAATGCAGCATGATACATAATACCTCAAATAGAATTTCTAAATGCATATCAAGTTATGCACAATTTCAAAATAGGCAGGAGTGATAGTTTTTTACTTGATGTTGTTTACCTAAAACAGGATTTCAAAGTGCGGAGCATGGTTGAAATATGGTGAATGCATGAATAACAAATTTGTGTTAACACGTTTACCATAAGGCAGGATTTCTTAATGAAGTTTCATAACATGCTTACATGGGTAAAATCACATAACAACTTATTTTATTGTTATTATCGACCCTATAGACAGGATTTCTGAGTGTGGATGAGATGCTAAAAACAGTATATATTAATCCTAAATAGCATGATATCTAATGCAGGGCATGCTTGGCATGTTTTACCTAAACATGGTTGTTATTGCGTAGAGAGAAAGTAACCTAGGAACATGATTTCTACCCTGGATTATACTACAACATGCATATTACCCACCCCTTTTCACTATCCAACCCCTGAGTCGTCCACAAATTATTATAGACCAATACTGAAGTGAATTACATAAGAAAAGTAAAAATTACACTATAGAGAGTCTGAAATAGGCCCATACTTTCAGCACCTGATTTGGACTTCCTCCCATAGTTATATAATAAATCACCTCAAGTGCCAAGATTGTTCCACAGTCTTTTCTCATATATGGGTGTGTCAAAGTTCCCTAAGGACCTCAAGGGATCCTGGCCAGTGCTCACACCCAGATTTCATAGCCAAGACAGAGTAAGTGCAGTGTGGAAAGGCCAGCTTTTATGTGTCCAAGTTCAGAGGGAACTCAAGGGTCCCAAGGCAAGGCTCACACAAAAGGGGGAAGAACCTAGTGGTGTAAGAGTATATGTGAGAGTTCTTGACATAGATTTAAAAGAGTTGAGTTGGAAACAGTTTTGACAATGATTAGATTGAAATAAGTTTTGGAAAACAATAGAAGCGTTTGCCTTAGTGAAAACCAGTTTGAAGAAGAAAAGAAACAGGACAATCAGCAACTCAAAACCAAATCAACATACATAATTCAAACACAGATAGGGAATGGAGGAATTGGGGACAAGTAGCATATTTGCCCACAAGTTAACACCATAGAAGTTCTACACAACTTAAATAGTCACAGCAATAGTCTATCACAAAAGGTTATGCCAGGAGCTTAACAATATTAGATTAAGGGGTGCTAAACAGAGTTACTCATTAGGTTTAGGGGGAAGGGTTCAGGATCACATAGTAACTAGGTGTCACAAACACATGCTTATAATGTATTGGGGGTTAGGGGGTAGGGCAGAAAAGTAGTAGAAAAATGTAAGAAAGAAGTAGACATGTTGAATTACAAGGTAAGGGTAATCACATGGTAAAATAGGCATGCTATTTGCAAGGGAGACAGTATAACCACAAGTAGAAGCATAAGAGAAACAAAAGGAAGTGCAATACAAATAGGGACATGTTGTTTTGGATGATGTAAGTTAAACTGAAGACAAACCAGTAAAAATGAGAGAATAAGTGCAGAGTGAGGAGTGAAAAGTAGTACAATGAAGGGAAATAGAGCAGTAGTGTGTAGAGCAGAAGAGCAGTAGAACAATAGAGCAGTAGAACAATGTAACCACTCAGTTTTGGCTTGCAGCCGACTGAGTATCATGTAAGAGAGTATGTATGTGTGTAAGAGAGAGTTTAGAACATTGTAATTGTTCGTGTCCTATGCTAAATAGAGGTAGAGCATTTATAGTCTGAGAACATGCAGGAAAATAAAGTAATAAGTACTGACTTAGCACAATTATAGAAATAATACAAATTAGAATCAATTAAAGACCCGGACTCCCTTCAATTAGGGAGTCATAGTTCAACTAGGTACAAGTTGTACCAAATAGGTAAAAGAATTACTTACAAGACTTATTTTACCAAAGTAGGAGTAGTAAAAGGATGCAGCGTGTAATAAGGACTAAGTACAAAATATTTTCAAGTAAGGAAAGTACACGTTAAATAACTAACAACATATTTGTGCACATAAATAAGGTAGAGTACAATTTTAATTCTGTAAGTTAGTTCAAAGAATCACGAATGAGATTGAAAATCACTGGGAATCAGCACTAAATAAGGAAAGTATCACAAAAGTAAGGAAGCAATTCGAAAAATCAGTACAGAACTACAAGGAAAATACACAAAATCACATATTCAAGGAATATATCGCAGGTCTAAAGAGATTACACAAAATCAATATAAACTATGTGAACAATAAATAAAACAAATAGTCGGACCTATTAAACAATAAATAACACGTGTTGAACAAAATCAGAGAAACCCTAAGAACCAATTAGAGCAGGAAGCATAAGAGCATATAGAACATACATGAAACCTAGAATGTTCATGAGAGACATACAAACACATTGCAAACAGACTCAAACTTCAAATTGAATCCAGAAGTATTAGGGTTTCTTAACAAAAAATGAATCGAGCAAACGGAAAGACTCAAGTGATGTTTAAACATGCTAAAAATCACAAAGTAATTGCTAAAAATCAGAAACAAATCATTTTTCCTAAAGGGTTTTGAAACCCTAGTTTGGAAAATGAGGAAATCGTTTGAAGTCAGAGAAATCTTTTGAGGAAAATAGGTGAGAACCTTAAAAGACACATAGAACCATCAATATCTAAAAAGATCAGAGGATTTAAAGCTATGGTTTCCAGAAAAGTAGTAGAGATGATAGAATAGGTCAAGAACCCATAGATCTGTAATAAAACAAGAAGAAGTTCTTACTCACAAACAGAAAATGGCCTGAGACAGGCTGATAAACAAAGTTCCAAACCGGAACCAGTTGGGGTTCCCTTGAGAAAATCTCAAGGATCCAAGAAATTGAAGAGCCATGGCGTGTGGAAGACCAGGTCCAATCGGAGAAGACATAGAAACATCGCAGGAGGGGTTCACGCCGGTGACGACATTTTAGGGTTAGGGTTAGGTCTCAGAGAGAATTTGGAGAGGAAGGGATTCAAAGGAGGTGCAAATGAGAGAATGGGGTAGGGTTTGGGGGGTCGTTGGATTAAAAAAGGAAAGAAATAACGTGGACCGTTGATCACCCAAATCAGCGGTCGAGATTAAATGGGGTAGGAGGGTTCCGAGTTTGTAAAATTGGGCTGGGAGTTGGGGTCCGATTTGGCTATAATTGAAAGCCAATTTGGGTATAATTTAAATAGCTAGTTTGTTTCTCTATTTAATTTATAAAAAATAGTAGATAATTTCTAAAAAAAATAATTTAATATGCTAAAATGATTTATAATACATAATTAGCAATTTAAAAATACATGATCCAATTTTATGCATATAAAACATAATTATATCTTAAAATGGGCTAACATTGCAATTATGTGCAATTTAGCTTTTAAAATACTAAATATAATTATACAAATATACAAAACATACCTTAGCCATATTTTGGAATAAATATAGAAATACAATAGATGAATTATCAAAACAAAAATTTTAGAAATTATTATTGGGGATTTTATGTATAAAAAGGGAGAAAATAAATCAATTTAAAACCTTAAAATTATGGAAAAAATAATAAAAACCTTGGAAATGCTTATATATGCATGTATATGCTATTTTTAAGGTATTGTACATACTAAAAAAATATAGGAAAAAATTGGGTATCAACACCTAGCCTGAGAAATGAATTTTTGATGAAAATTGTTTAACTAGAAAATATAAGAACTTTGGAAATTGTGTGATGATGGAATATGATGGTATCGGGCCCACATTTTAGTTTCGGAGCCCGGAACAGGTTTAAATAATGTTTAAGTCGAATCTGTGAAATTTGGTAAGAATCGGACTTGATTTGATATAAATCGGACCCTCGGTTGTGAAATAGTAAATTTAGGTGTTCTTGAGAATTTCATTGATTTTGATGCTAAATTCGTAGTTGTTGATATTTTTTGATGATTTAATCGCATGAACAAGCCTGTATGATGTTTTAGGACTTGCGTGCATGTTTGGTTTGGAGCCCCGAGGGCTCGTGTGAGTTTTGGATAGGCCGCGAAGTGTTTTGAACTTAGGAAAAACTGCTGGTGTATTGCAGGTCTGTAGGCTTTGCAATTGCGAAGCCTGGCTAGCAAATGCGAGCACCACAATTGTGAAGGACCATCGCATTTGCGATGACTGGGCTGGGCAGGGGACCTTCGCATTTGCGAACTTCAAAGTCGTAAATGTGACAAGAGCAGACCCCGCAATTGTGAACACTGGTTCGCATTTGCGAAGGCAGCAGGTCAGACAAATTTTCGCAATTGCGAAGCTTTGGTCGTATTTGCGAGTTCGCAATTGCGAACCTGTGATCGCAAATGCGAAACTTGCAACTACTCAAATATAGGTTCTGACGGGATTTCAACTCATTCTTTCAAATTTTCAAACCCTAAGCTCCCATAGGCGATTTTCCAAAGAAACGTTCTTCCCCAAATCATAAGCAAACAACTTTTAACTCATTTCTTTCAATATACTTCATCTTTTCACAAGATTTTATCATAAAATCTAGGGATTTCCATGGGAAATTGGGTGTTTTTGGGTAAAATTTGGGAATTTCGAAATTTGGGGGTTTAGACCTCAAATTGAGGTCGGAATCCAAAACCAATTGCATATCCTGGCTCGTGGGTTAATGGATAATCAGGTTTTGGTTCGAACCTCGAGTTTTGACAAAGAAGGGCCGGGGTCGATTTTGGACTTTTTGGGGAAAATGATAGAAAACCAATAATTAAGCATTGGAGTTAAATTCTTTAGCCCTTATTGATATTGTTAAGTTAATTATGGCTAGATACAAGCGAATTGGAGGTGAAATCTTGAGGGAAAGCGGTATTTTAGGCTTGAGTTTGGCCGTGGAATCTGAGGTAAGTGTTTGGCCTAACCTTATCTTTAGGGAATGAGTGTTGTGTCTTATTTGCTACGTGTTAGTGTTGTACGACATATAGGTATGGTGGCGAGTATCTATACGTTGGTGTCGAGCATGTCTGTGAGTCTTATACTGTGACCGTTGTGATTCTTATTATGTACTATTCATGCTTAACTTGATGATTATCCATGTTGATAGTATTTTCTTGGTAATTGACCTTTGTTGAGTATTGGCTCATGTTGAGATTTGTTTTGCGAAGTCAACTGTTGAAACGCGATTGGTTATAGTTAATTCCCTTGCCGGGATGTATTTGTTTCTATTGTTGATTCCCTTGCAGGGATGTATTTGTTTCTATCATTGATTCCCTTGTCGGGATATTGTAGTTTCTACTGTTTGGGTGAGGAAAGAGCGATAAAGCATGAAGGGTGATGCCATGCACATGTACATTCATACTTGTGCATATGGTGAGGAAAGAGTGATAAAGCACGAAGGGTGATGCCTGCACATTTACATTTTATATTGATGCATATGGTGAGGAAGAGAGAGATAAAGCACTAAGGGTGGTGCCGTGCATATTCCTATTGTTCACATGGTGAGAAAGAGTGATAAAGCACGAAGGGTGATGCCATGCACATTTTTTTATTGATTGCATGGTGAGGATTAAGAGTAAGCATGAAGGGTGATGCTATGCATTTATTTTCTGTTGTTCTGGTTATTTACTGTTTATTTGTTCATGTGCCTTAATTTTTTAGCTTCCATTATATCTGTGTTTTCCTTATTTTGGTATTTCGCCACAGCATGTTGCCCTTCCCGTAAATATTTGTTTAGTTTTACTATTATTATTCTATTAGATATTGTTTAACTTTACAGGTTTATGATGTTGGTCATGTCCTAGCCTCGTCACTACTTTGCCGAGGTTAGGCTCGACACTTACCAGTTCATAGGGTCGGTTGTATTGATGTTGCACTCTGCACTTTTTGTGCAGATCCTGGTATTGGACCATACAGACCGTAGATTGTGCTTACTGCCTTCAGTCCAATGAAGATCCGAGGTAGTCCTGCGGGCATCCGCAGGCCTTGGCGTCCCCTTCTATCCTATTTCTTTATGTTCTTATCTTTTGGAGACAAACATGTATTTTCATTGTTCAGACCACTATTTATAGTATTCGTAGATAGTCCGTGAGATTGTGACACCAGTTCATGGTGAAGTATTATTATGGATTTTGTATTGGTATTAAGTTAAACTGTTAAATTCTGTTCTTCCGCATTTCTATTTCCGCTGTTTCCTTACATTAACTTGGTAAATTGTTAAAGATAAAGGTAAAAAGGTAACGTTAGGCGCCATCACGGTCCTGACGGTGGGAAAATCAAGTCGTGACAAGTTGGTATCAGAGCTCTATGTTACTTAGGTCTCACAGTTCATTGACAAGCTTAGTAGAGTCTGAGGGATCAGTACGAAGACGTCTGTGTTTATCCCTCATAGGCTATAGAGTTAGGAACAGTTTCACTTCTATTTATCTCTGTCGTGCGGTTTGATTTCTCAATGCTAATTGAACTTCTACTCTACTCTTTCGCAGATGGCAAGAACTCGTACCGCTTCATCAGTTGATCAGTAGCCCGAGCCCCCACCAGCAGCTCCCACGAGGGGCAAAGGGCGAGGCCGAGGGTGTGCTAGAGGCCGAGGTATGGGCAGAGCTCAACCCATAGCAGCAGCACCAGCGGCAAAGCCTCAAGTAGAGTTTTATGATGAGGTTCTCGTCCAGACAGTTCTAGTGGGCCCAGTTCAGGTCCCAGAGGGGTTCATCGCTACCCCGGTACTCTAGGATGCTCTGGTCCGTCTAGTGGGCCTTATGGAGAGTGTCACTCAGGCATGCATACTTCCTGTCGCACCAGCTATCTCTCAGGCTGGAGGAGGAGCATAGACTCTCGCTACTCGCACTCCGGAGCAGATGGCTCCCCAGTTTCAGACTCCAGTAGCTCAGCCAGTTAGGGTAGTTCCACCGGGTGCTGTAGCTCAGACCAGTGATGCATTAGCTATGTCTTCAGATACTTTGTGGATATTGGACAGGTTCACCAAGCTCTTCACTACTACCAATGGTGGTACATCTTCAGAGGATCCCCAAGATTATTTGGACAACTGTCATGAGGTTCTTCGGAACATGGGGATAGTGGAGACCAATAGGGTCAACTATGTTGCGTTCCGTCTGTCAGGTTTCACCAAGAAATAGTGGAGAGATTATTGTTTGGCCACACCAGCTGGGTCACCATCTCTCACTTGGAACTAGTTCTCGTAGCTATTTCTCGAGAAGTTCCTTCCCATCACTTAAAGAGAAGAGTACCGCAGGCGGTTCGAGCGTCTTCAATAGGGTTCTATGACTGTCACCTAGTACGAGACGAGGTTTATTGATTTGGCTCGTCATGCTCTTCTGATACTCCCCACCAAGAGAGAGAGAGGGTGATGAGGTTTATTGAGGGACTCTCTCAGCCTATTAGATTACAGATTGCTAAGGAGACAGGGAGCGAGATTTCTTTTCAGGATGCGGCCAATATGGCTAGGTGGGTTAAGATGGTTCTAGCTTAGGGGAGAGGTTAGGGGTCTAATAGGAGGCCTCATCATTCTGGCAGATTGAGTGGTGCCTCGTCTGGAGGCAGGGATTCGTTTGGTAAAGGCCATCTTCCCAGACCATTTCATTCAGCACTTCAGGCTTTTTACAGTGTTCTAGGTGGTCATGGTTCTCATTTGCAGTATTCTGATCAGTTGCCTAACAGTGCACCACCATCTCCTATCAGTGCACCTCCACTCCAGAGTTTTCAGGGTGATTACTTAGGTTGTCAGGGTCAGTTTCAAGGTCAGCAGTCTTAGCAGTCAAAGTCTTGTTATACTTATGGCGATACAAGGTACATTGCTAGGTTTTGCCCTCGAGCCTCGAGCAGTTCTCAGCATCAGGTTTCTCATGCTATGGTTCCAGCATTGGGTGTTCCACAGCACGTTCAGCCAGCTAGAGGTAGGGGTCGAGGTGTTAGAGGTGGAGGTCAGACTATTAAAAGTGGAGGTCAGGCAGCTAGAGGTAGAGGCCAGCCAATAGGAGGCCGTCCTAGGGATGTAGTTCAGAGTGGTGGGCCCCAGCCCTGACGGTATGCTATTCCTACCTGACCTAAGGCTGAGGCCTTCGATGTAGTTATCACAGATACGGTTTTAGTTTGTAGTAGAGATGCTTCAGTTCTATTTGATCTAGGGTCCACATATTCCTATGTGTCATCTTGTTTTGCCCCTTATCTAGTTGTGCCTCGTGATTCTTTGAGGGCTCTTGTATATGTGTCTATACTGGTAGGTGATTCTATTGTGGTAGATCGTGTCTATCATTTGTGTGTGGTTGTTATTAGGGGTCTTGAGACTAGCGTATATCTCCTACTTCTAGATATGGTGGACTTCGATGTCATTTTGGGGATGGATTGGTTATCCCCTTATCATGCTATATTGGACTGTCATGCCAAGACCATAACCTTAGCGTTGTCGGGGTTACCTCTTTTTGAGTGGAAAGGGACTCCTGGTCATTCTACCAGCAGGGTTATCTCATATATGAAGGCTCGGCATATGGTTGATAAGGGATGTTTGGTCTATTTGGCATATGTTCATGATTCTAGTGCTGAGGTTCCCCCCATTGTTCGTAAGTTTCTAGAGGTATTTCTTTCATATCTGTTGGGGATGCCACCCGACAAGGATATTAACTTTTGCATTGATTTGGCTCCGGGCACTCAGCCCATTTCTATTTCGCCATATCGTACGGCCCTGCTAGAGTTGAAAGAATTAAAAGAAAAGTTGCAGGACTTACTGGATAAAAACTTTATTAGACCTAGTGTCTCACCTTGGGGTGCGCCGGTGTTATTGGTTAAGAAGAAGGATGGGTTGATAAGGATGTGCATAGATTATCGGTAGTTTAACAAAGTCACCATCAAGAACAAGTATCCATTGTCGAGGATTGATGATTTGTTCGATCAGCTTCAAGGTGCCAAGGTATTTTTAAAGATTGATTTGAGGTTTGGCTACCATCAGTTGAGGATTAGGGCATCTGATGTCCCTATGATAGATTTCTGCACTCGGTACAGGCATTATGAGTTCTTAGTGATGTTATTCGGGTTGACAAATGCCCCAGCAGCTTTTATGGATTTGATGAACCGAGTGTTCAAGCCTTATTTGGATTCCTTCGTGATTGTCTTCATTGATGATATTTTGATCTATTACCGCAGCCGGGAGGAGCACGAGCAACATTTCATTTTTCAGACACTAAGGGATAGTTAGTTGTATGCAAAGTTTTTGAAATGTGAGTTTTGGTTGAGTTCAGTAGCATTCTTTGGTCACGTTGTATTAGTAAAGGGTATTCAGGTGGATCCTAAGAAGATTGCGGCAGTCAAGGAATGGCCTAGACCCACATCAACCATAGAGATCCACAGTTTCTTAGGTTTGGCAGGCTATTACCGTCGGTTTGTGGAGGGGTTTTCATTTATTTCAGCCCCGATGACCAGGTTGACCCAGAAAGGTGCCCAGTTTAGGTGGTCGGACGAGTGTGAGGCAAGCTTTCAGAAGCTCAAGATAGCCTTCACCACAGCGCCAGTGTTAGTATTGCCCACAGGTTCAGGGCCATATACAGTATATTGTGACGCATCTCGTATTAGACTTGGTGCGGTGTTGATGCAGAATGGAAAGGTTATTGCATATGATTTGCGGCAGTTGAAGATTCACGAGAAGAATTATCTAGTTCATGATTTAGAGCTAGCAGCCATCACGCGCTGAAGATTTGGAGGTATTATTTATATGGCGTGTCATATATGAGGTGTTCACATATCACAAGAGTTTGTAGTATTTGTTCAAGCAAAAGGAGCTCATTTTGAGGCAGAGGAGGTGGTTGGAGCTATTGAAAGACTATTATATCACCATCTTGTATCATTCGGGGAAGGCCAATGTAGTGGCTAATGCTTTGAGTAGGAAGTTAGCCGGTATGGGTAGCCTTGCATATATTCCGGTCGGTGAGAGACCGCATGATTTGGATGCTTAGGCTTTAGACAATCAGTTTGTGAGGTTGGATGTTTCTAATCCCTGTCATGTTCTCACTTGCATAGTCGCTCGTTCTTCATTATTTGAGTGTATCCGAGATCGGCAGTATGATGATCCTCTTTTGCTTGTCCCTAGAGACATAGTTCGGCACGGAGGTGCCAAGCAGGTTATAGTTGGAGATGATGGAGGTTTGAGGATGCAGGGTCATGTTTGTGTGCCTAATGTGGATGGACTTCATGAGTTAATTCTAGAGGAGTAGCATAGTTCCCGGTATTCTATTCATTCGGGTGCCGCTAAGATGTATCACGACTTGCGGCAACATTATTGTTAGAGGAGGATAATGAAGGATATTGTTGCATAAGTAGCTCGGTGTTTAAATTGTCAGCAGGTAAAGTACGAGCAATAGAGACCTGGTGGTTTATTTTAGAAGATTGAGATTCCTGAGTGGAAGTGGGAGCATATCATTATGGACTTCATTGTTGGACTCCCACAGACTCAGAAGAAGTTCGACGCAGTATGGGTTATTGTGGATAGGCTGACCAAGTCAGCGCATTTCATTCCTGTGGAGGTTTCCTATTCTTCTGAGCAGTTGGCAGAGATTTATATCCGTGAGATCATTCATCTTCATGGTGTGCCCGTGTCTATCGCTTCTGATCGGGGTACGTAGTTTACCTCGCATTTCTGGAGGGCAATGCAACATGAGTTGGGTATGCGGGTCGAGTTGAGCACATCATTTCATCCTCAGACGGACAGACAGTCCGGGCGTACTATTGATATTTTGGAGGATATGCTTCGAGCATGTGTTATTAACTTTGAAGGTTCTTAGGATCAGTTTTTGCCATTAGCAGAGTTTGCCTACAATAATAGTTACCAGTCGAGCATCCAGATGGCTCTCTATGAAGCATTATATGGTAGGCAGGGTCGGTCGCCGGTTGGGTGGTTTGAGCCGGGAGAGGCTCGGTTGTTAGGTACAGACTTAGTTCAGGATGCCTTGGAGAAGGTTAAGATCATTTAGGATAGGCTTCATACATCTCAGTCCAGGCAGAAGAGTTATGCCGACCGTAAAGTTTGTGATATGGCATTTATGGTCGGAGAGCGAGTGTTGCTTCGGGTGTCACCCATGAAGGGCGTGATGAGATTTGGAAAGAAGGGCAATCTAAGCCCTAGGTTCATCGGTCCTTTTGAGATTCTTGATCTAGTGGGAGAGGTGGCTTACAGACTTGCGTTGCCGTCGAGTTTATCAACTACACATCCAGTGTTTCATGTGTCCATGCTTCGGAAGTATCACAGCAACCCATCCCATGTGTTAGGCTTCAGCACTTTCTAGTTGGACAAGGACTTGACCTATGAGGAGGAGCCAGTAGGTATTCTAGACCGGCAGGTTCGTCAGTTGAGATCGAAGAATTTCCCTTCAGTTCGTGTGCAGTGGAGAGGTCAGCCCGTTAGGCAACAACCTTGGAGTCCGAGTCTGACATGCAAAGCTGATATCCCCATCTCTTCACCGACTCAGGTACTTTTCTATGTCCATTCAAGGATGAACAGTTGTTTTAGAAGTGGAGAATGTGATGATCCAAAAAGGTCATCTCGTATTTTAGAACCCAATCCGGGGTTCCGAGGCCTTCAAAACCTCATTTTATTTCTCCTTAATTTGCGTGCACTTCCAGGTGCACTTCCAGAAAGCCCTTATGTGAAAATTTGAGAAAAATGCCAATTTTACCTTTAAATTTGAATTTAAGTTGACTTCGGTCAACATTTTGTGTAAATGGACCCGGACCCATAATTTGACGGTCCCGGAGGTTCCGTAGAAAAATATGGGACTTGGGCGTATGCCCGGAATTGAATTCCGAGGTCCCTAGCCCGAGAAATAAATTTTTAAAGAAAATTATTTAACTGAAAAATATAAGAAGTTTGGAAATTGAGTGATGATGGAATATGATGATATCGGACCCATATTTTGGTTCCGGAGCCCGGTATAGGTTTAAAATAATGTTTAGGCCGAATCTATGAAATTTGGTAAGAATCGGACTTGATTTGATATAAATCGGACCCTCGGTTGTGAAAGTAGTAACTTTAGGTGTTCTTAAGAATTTCATTGATTTTGATGCTAAATTTGTAGTTGTTGATGTTATTTTGATTATTTGATCGCATGAACAAGTCTGAATGATATTTTTGGACTAGCTTGCATGTTTGGTTTGGAGCCCTGAGAGCTCGGGTGAGTTTTGGATAGGCTGCAGAGTGTTTTGAACTTAGAAAAACTACTTGTGTGTTGCAGGTCTGCATTTGCGATGACTGTGCTGGGCAGGGGACCTTCGCATTTTCGAAGTTCAAAGTCGCAATGACAAGAGCAGACTCCGAAATTGCGAACACTGGTTCGCATTTGCAAAGGCAACAAGTCAGGCCAATCCTTGCAATTGCGAAGCTTTGGTCGCATTTGCAAGTTCGCAATTGCAAACCTATGATCTCAAATGCGATACCTACTACTGCTCAAAAATAGATTTTGACGGGATTTCAACTCATTCTATCAAATTTTCAAACCTAAGCTCCCATAGGCGATTTTCCAAAGAAAAGTTCTTCCCTAAATCATAGGTAAACAACTTTTAACTCATTTCTTTCAATCTACTTCATCTTTTCACAAGATTTCATCACAAAATCTAGGGATTTTCATGGGAAATTGGGTGTTTTTGGGTGAAATTTGATTATTTCGAAATTTGAGGTTTTAGACCTCAAATTGAGGTGGAATTTCAAAACCAATTGCATATCCGACCTCGGGGGTGAATGTGTAATTGGGTTTTGGTTCGAACCTTAAGTTTTGACCAAGTAGGCCCGGGGTCGATTTTTGACTTTTTGGGGAAAATGATAGAAAACCTATAATTAAGCATTGGAGTTGAATTCTTTAGCACTTATTGATATTGTTAAGTTAATTATGGCTAGATATAAGTGAATTAGAGGTGAAATCTAGAGGGAAAGTGGTATTTGAGGCTTGAGTTTGGCTATGGAATCCGAGGTAAGTGTCTAGCCTAACCTTAGCTTGAGGGAATAAGTGTTGTGTCTTATTTGCTATATGTTAGTGATGTGTACGATGTATAGGTGTGGTGACGAGTATCTATATATTGGTGTAGAGCATGCCCGTGAGTCTTATACTGTGACCGTTGTGATTCTTATTATGTACTATTCATGCTTAACTTCATGATTATCCATGTTGTTGGTATTTTCTTGGTAATTGACCATTGTTGAATATTGGCTGAAGTTGAGATTTGTTTTGCGAAGTCAACTGTTGAAACGAGATTGGCTATAGCCGATTCCCTTGCCGGGATGTATTTGTTTCTATTGTTGATTCCCTTGTCGGGATGTATTTATTTCTATCGTTGATTCCCTTGTCGGGATGTTATTATTTCTACTGTTTGGGTGAGGAAAGAGCGATAAAGCACAAAGGGTGATACTGTGCACATTTCTATTATTAACATGGTGAGGAAGAGTGATAAAGCATGAAGGGTGATGTCGTGCACATTTTTATTATTGATTTCATAGTTAGGATTGAGAGTAAAAGTACGAAGGGTGATGTCGTGCATTTATTTTCTTTTGTTCTGGTTATTTACTGTTATCGGTTCATGTGCCTTGATTGTTTAGCTTTCGTTATATCTATGTTTTCCTTATTTTGGTATTTCCCCACAGCATGTTGCCCTTCCCCTAAATATCTGTTTAGTTTTACTATTATTATTCTGTTAGATATGGCTTAACTGTATAGGTTTATGATGTTGGTCGTGCCCTAGCCTCATCACTACTTTGCCGAGGTTAGGCTCAACACATACCAGTACATGGGTTCGGTTGTACTGATGCTGCACTCTGCACTTTTTGTGTAGATCCCGGTACTGGACTATACAGATAGATTGTGGTTGCTGCCTTCAGTCTAGTAGAGACCTGAGGTAGTCTTGCAAGCGTCCGCACGCCTTGGCGTCCCCTTCTATCCTGTTTCTTTCTGTTCTTATCTATTTCGAAGACAGACATGTATTTTCTTTCTTCAGACCATATCTGTAGTATTCGTAGATAGTCCGTGAGATTGTGACACCAGTTTTGGGTGAAGTATTATTATGGATTTCGTATTGGTATTAAGTTAAACTGTTAAATTTTGTTCTTCCGCATTTCTATTTCCAATGTTTCCTTATATTAACTTGGTAAATTGTTAAAGATAAAGGTAAAAAGGTAAAATAATCAGTAACATTGGCTTGCCTAGCGGGTTCAATGTTAGGAGTCATCACTGTCCCGACAGTGAAAAATTTGGGTTGTGGCACTCTACCCCCGAATTATTGTTTTTCATGATTTTATCTTTATTTCAAGGCTAAGTATTGCACATTTCTTTGATTATTTCATTATTTCAGGATCAAATAAATTTACTTATCTAGAAACCACGTATAAATTCCATTGTAAATACTATAATCCGGGAAAAGCCGTCCTAAAAAATCGACCAAAGCTGGTCGATAATGGCCAATAATCGTCCAAAATGTGATCATTTATATGTGGACGGTATTTTGAAGGTCGGAAGGGCATACCGACCAAAGTTGGTTAGAAATTACCGACCAACATTGGTCGGTATGCTCTACACGACCACCTAACCATGTAATTAGTCGAAATATTATTTTATTAATTAAATTTTACTGACCAAACTTGGTCGGTGTATTAAATTTATTAATTTTCCCTATCGATAAACTTTGGTCGGTATTGGAAAATATATATTTTTTTATAAATTATTAAAATTTTAAAAAACCGACCACCTTTGGTCGGTACTAGAAAGTATATTTTATTTTAAGTAATTAAAATGTAAAAATATCGAACAAAATTGTTCGGTAAACTGGACTGGGCTGGTAGAAAACCGACCAAACTTGGTCGGTACTGTTGAATTCTGGGAATTCATTGTACATTAACCGACCAACATTGGTCGGTAATATACAATTTTTTTTTTTTTAAAAATTAGTAACCGACCAAGGTTGGTCGGTTTTTTGGGTTTAATTTTGGTAGAAAATGTCTGTTTTGGTAGCTACACCACCTGCCAAAAAAACAACATACCAATACCCCTAATTCAAATCTAATAACCACCAAATCACCACAAATCCAACCAAAAACCTAACAACAATGACAACAACAACAACAACCAACATCCAATTAATCTCCTGTAGATAGGAGAGTTCTGATCTGAACTTGTATACCAAGGAATTGAGCATCTCTAAGCCTTTCTCTTTCCTTAGCAGCTTCTAGCTCGGATGTAAGCATTGTCGCTGTCTCCCGCATAGTCGAGAGGCTCTCCCTATTAAGTTCCTCGCCTTGCAAGGAAGTCCCTATTCCTTGCATTCCACACCTATATCGATGGAATTTTTTCGTAGGAAGCATGTATACTTTCCCCCATTTTGGACCTCTAATAGCTTCTAACCATCTTCTTTCAGCATCCTCGTCTGAAGGTTGGCTTGGCTCGTCAGATTAACCAGATGGCTGACTACGAATGAATTCCTCTACGTTACTTTGGTAGTGACCTAGCATTATTTAAATTAAATTAGTATTTAAAAATTCTTATAAAAGTAAATTATAACACTTAAAGAAAATTGAAAGCTTACTTATGCAGTCTTTGCCCGGTCCTCGACCCACATATCTTTATCCCCCTCTTTCTTCTTCTTTAGAATATGTGTCTCCTTGAATAGCTCATCATGGCTCATTGGACGCCCATATTTCTTTTCCTGAAAATAAAGGAATTTAGTTAATAAATAGAATTGATATTTTTAGAAAAGTAAAATAATTTAAGAAATTACCAATTTTCTTTTTATTGTCCCCAGGCTGATAGCACATTCAGTGTGCAAGGAGCCTCCTTTCTCGGATGAGCGAGCTTTCTTTCCTTTTTCGCTCCTCTCTAAGAAATTAGGGGTCTGCCATTGCCTTCACAAATCATTCCATAAATGCTTGAGACACCAACCAGGCCTCTTGTTCTTGTTTCTAGCATCCGAGAAATGATCCACCAATCTCTTGCAAGCTTTATGATGAAAATTTACAGCCACTTCCGTGCTATAGCGGTCTTCCCATACAAGCTTGCTATGCATTTTAAAAGTTAAATATTAGATGGAAAAATCATAAATATAAATTATTAAACTTCTTAAAAGAACATTTATACCTTAAACTGATTGAAAATGTGCTCCTTCGGCGAGAATTGGAAATCAGTCCAAGTTGCATAAGGGCCATCATAAAGCTTTTTGTGGGCATTGGTGATTATATTCGTAGTCTGATTACCTGGATTGAAATTTCAAATTAACAATAAAAAACATGAATATATTACTGAAAAAACTATAAAACAATAGACGCAAAAATAACAAATAACTCTTACCCGTCACCCTCAGAGACTATGATGATCCTGCCATAGCGATCATAATGCACTACCTCCGGATCATCATCCTCAGCATGCATATCATAGGCATGTGTAGATGGTGTAGGGGGCTCAAATCTACTGTCTCGCAGGCGAAGGCCTGAAATAGATGGAGTCGATGATGGAAATGGTTGCGATCCCTTTGACTGTGACATAGCGGGATGCGATCCATGTGGCTGTGATACTGATGGCTGTGACCCGAGTGGCTGTGATATGGATGAATTCATCCATGTGGCTATGATATGTAGGGATGCGATCCACATGGCTGTGATGCAAATGGTTGCGATCCACATGGTTGTGATGCACATGGTTGCGATCCACGTGGCTGTGAGGAAGCTTGACTGTATGTCAGACGTATAGTCCTATGGCCTTGTGATGGAAGACCTGGTGTATGGATAAAGGTGTAGGCCTCGTGATGCTGTGGCAGCTCAGTATAGCAGTGTGGTGGAGGATAAGACATAGGCATCTCTGAAACAGGTGAAAAAGAGGGAGTATTATTATCTACCCTCCTCTTTCCCTTCCTAGCCTTTTCTCGACTCCGAGAACTAGTAGGGTCATTATTACCTTGACCCTTGCCTGCCATCTGCAAATATAATACATATTTAGATTGAAACATATACGAAACTAGTTATAAAATGAGAGTGTTTTAAAAAACCAACTTTTTAATCCTCGTCGATGTATTGTTCCTCGTCAGAGAATTCCTCGCCAGTTGATTTTTCGTCCTCATTTTCTATAATTGTTACGTCATTTATATCAACTTCTTCCAATATGCTTTCAGTATGTTCCAAATCATTTTCTAAATGATCGTCCATTATTTGGTGAACACTGGAGATATCATTTTGATATGCAACATCTAACACATTCTCGACTTCCACCCTACCTACAGGCTTAGTTTTTATTATAACCCACCAATCGGACTTATTCTGCCGCAATGGATAAAGAGCATAATAAACTTGCCTAACGTTATGTGTAATTATGAAAGGATCATAGCGATTATACTCCCTCGTATGATTAACCTCAATTATGTTGTATTTGTGGTGTACTCTTTTACCTCTTATTGGATTTGGGTCAAACCACTGGCATCTAAGGAGTATCAATTTCTTATATGGCCAACCTATATATTCTAGTTGTAATATTTCTTTGACCACACCATAATAATCAATATCTCTAACTTGGTTTCCATCACCACCTTGAACCCACACCCCGCTGTTGTTGCTATTTTTATTTTTAGAGCAATCCTCTGTATGACACTTATAACCATTCACTACGTACTTGGACATTGTTGTGACCTGAAGCCCAGGTCCCCAAGGTATATCTTTCAAAAATTGATTTACACCATTATTTAGATTATTTACCTACATAGTGTAAGAAAAAATTCATAAGTTAGCATAATCACACACACACACACACACACACATACACACACACACACACACATATATATATATATATATATATAGCGGGAACTTCAGAAGAACATTATCAGGATAAACTTACAAAATGCTTGAACCACGTATCAAAACTCGTATACACAGCATCATGGCCAAATTGACCCACGAAGTGACTGTGACACATCAAATATTTTTAGTAGTTGCATCAATATGTAATCACAGTAAATTTTAGCTTGTTTGATAACTAATAAATTAATACTTATTGGAGAAATGGTGCAACTTCAGGACAATTTAGCAACACATGAATTGTAGCTGACTTGTACTCCATATCACTCAAACTTCTCTTTCTAATATCCTTAGAACATCGGCATGATTGATTAAATATGGACATTGGTAGATATGATAGATTATTCACACATTCGACAGTGTGCCTATTGGGCCTATTCCTAGAACATGGCACGTTACTCTCAAAATAATAAGAACAAAAATGTGCAGTTTCCTTTGCAACATAGGCTTCGCGTATAGATCCTTCAAAATTATTCCTCCACTTAACAAATTTCTTGCATTTTCCAATTGTTCTACATAATGTCATGTTAGCCAAGAACATTCAAATAAAATAGAATATTACATCAAACTTATAATATTACCTCTCAAAGGGATACATCCATCTGCATTAAACAGGCCCTCCAAGTCGTGCCTCGCATACAAGGTGGATTGGAAGGTGTTCCATCACATTAAAGAAACCACATGAAAATATTTTTTCCATCTTACTAGAAGTTATACGAATGTTCTGATCCATCCGAAGTAGGTTTTCTTCCCTTAATGTGGTAGAACACAAGTCTTAGAAAAATAAACTAATATTTGTGATAGGTTTCTAGATTCTTTCAGGAAAACCACAAAATGCAATAGGCACTAAGTTCACCATTAAAACATGATAGTCATGACTTTTCAAATGGCTCAACTTTCGTACCTCCATATCTACTTTTTTTTCCTAGATTCGACGCATAATCCTCAGGCATCTTCAATTTCGTAACCCAATCACAAGTTTGTCGTCTTTCCTCAAAAGTGAATGTGTAACTTGCTTTGGGATTGAAAACCTTACCATTGTTTGCTGTCTGCAAGTATAATTCAGGTCGCCTGCAATATTCTTGTCAGTCCATTCTAGCCTTCAAGTTATCTTTTGTCTTACCTTTAACATCTATCATTGTGTTGAACAAATTCTCAAAATAATTCTTCTTAATAGGCATGGAATCAATGTTGTGTTCGAGAAGATTATCCTTCCAATAAGGCAACTCCCAAAATATACTCTGTTTCGTCCAATTATGAGTAACACCATATCTGGGGAATCTATAAGGTGGAGCCTCAGTAACTTTACTGAAGTTCTGTCCCCTCTCCCAAATTTCCTCACCTAAAAGTATTGGAGGTGGCGAATCATATTCCACTTTATTTTGTTTGAATGCATTTTTAATCCTTCTAAACTCATGATCATCAGGCAAGAACTAACGGTGACAATCAAATCATGATTGTCTTCGGCCATTTTCAAAGTTAACTCTTTACCTTTCTATGTAGTAAGGACAATCTAGCTTCCCAGCAGTCATCCACCCAGACAACATTCCATATGCAGGAAAATCGTTAATACTCCACATTAAATTAGCACACAATTTGAAGTTCTGCTTCTTTGATATGTCATATGTTTCACACCATCATACCACAACTGTTTTAGCTCATCAGTCAAAGGTTGCAAATATACATCAATCAAACTTTTCGGATTACATGGATCGGGGATAATATAATTTAAAAATATATATGGACTAGTCATACACAACTCAGGTGGTAGATTATAAGGTGTAAGAAAGACAGGCCAGCGTGAATATGGTGTCGCAGATATAGAAAAAGGTGTGAAGCCATTCGCACACAAACCTAACCGAATGTTCCTTGGTTCACTAGCATAATCTAGATATGTCCTATCAAAGTGCTTCCAAGCTTCTCCATCTGAAGGATGACATATACCACCAGGTGGCCTTCTATTTTCAAAGTGTCATCTCATATGAGAAGCAAAACGCATTGACGCATATAACCTCTTTAACCTAGGTATAAGAGACAAATAATACATCGTCTTTACAACGACCATATTCCCGCTAAAAAGCCTCTTAAAATTAGGCTTTTCGCAGAATTTACAACTTTCTAAATTTGCATCATCTTTATAATATAAAATGCAACCATCTTCACAACAATCAATTTCCATTGATGAAAGTCCTAACTTAGAAATCAATCTCTTTTCCTTATATAAATCACCAGGTAAGTTGATATTTGGGTCAACTAATTCACTCATAAGGTCAATGAAAGAGTCCATGGCCGCTTGAGCAATATTCCAATCAGATTTGATACCTAGTAATCTAACTGCAACAGACAGCTCAGGGTGCGAACTTCCTTCACGTAGTGGATGACTAGCTTCCTCTAATTGTTCATAAAAATATTTTTCATCATCATTATAAGTTTGCTCAATATTTTCATTGGGCTCACCCCCGGAGTGCATCCCAAAAGCATCCGCAACCATATCCTGAATTCTAGAGTCATGATTTGTATTCTCCACCGACCTACTACTTTTACTAACAACTACGTTACGAAATATTCCACGGCTACCATCGATCTCTACATGATTAGTCCGCACAAAGCAATTCTCTATAAACCCTTCCTATAAAGATGAAGCTTAACTTCCTCCGATTTTTTAAACTTCATACAATCGCACATGACACAAGGGCACCTAATTACTCCTTCAATTTGATATGGTGAAAGTGACATTGCACGTCTAATAAAGTCATCAACCCCTTCTACAAAATCTTCCAGCAATCCCCGGCGATTAGGATAATTTCTATTATACATCCAAGTACGATGTTCCATCTATACAAATAAAACAAAAAGAAATTAATTTATTCTACAATTATAAATTAATTAAATCTTTTTTAGTTAATTGAGATAATTTAATTTTTCTAATTACACCAAAATTAAATTATAGTAAATATAATTAATTATAAACTATAAGTTCAGTTCATATCCTAAGAGTTTAAACATAAACTAAAAGTTTAATTTATAACCTAAAAGTTCAATTCATATCCAAAAAGTTCAATTCATAACCTAAAAGTTCAACACATACCCTAAAAGTTCAATTCACAAGAACAAATCCTAAAGACTCAATTCAATTAATATCCTACGAATTTAAACATAAACTAAAAGTTCAATTTATATCCTAAAAGTTTAATTCATATCCAAAAAGTTCAATTCATATCCTAAAAGTTCAACCCATACCCTATAAGTTCAATTCACAAGAACAAATCCTAAAAACTCAATTCAATTCAAAGTTAATAATTTAATTCTAATTAAACTATTCAAGACAATGCAAACTTAAACATTCAATTTACACCATATGTAATCAATTCAATTCAATTCAAACAAGACCTAAACCCTGAATTTCAATAAAATCAAAGTTAAAAAATCAATTAAAACACTAACTAACGAATACATAATTAATTAACAAAACATTAAACTTATACAAAAATTATATAAGTTGTAATTCAAACATAGAATTTTTAGGAGGTGGAGAAGGAGGGCACGGCAGTGGTGGAGTCAGTAGCAGTGGAAATGGCGACGGCGGGGGAGTGGCAACATGGGGTAGTGGCCACGTGGGGTGGGGAATGGGTTTTGTGTGAGGGAGATATAGAAGGAGAGGCGGAAAGGTGTTGTGTGTGTGAGGGAGAAGAGAGTGAGGAGTATGAAAATTTTGAGAAGAGAGTAAGAGAAATGAGGGGGAAATCCCATTTTCAGATCTAAAATTAAAATTACCGACCATTTTCGGTACACTAAATGTTTGACTGTTTGACTATTAAACGACCAACTTTGGTCGATTATTTTTATAAAAAAAAACTAAATTATTTTTTGTGTGTGTTTTTCTTTCTTAAAATATTATAAACTATAAAAAATTTAGTATAAACTATAAGCATTTATTTTATTCACATATATATTTATAATAAATAACTATAAACTATAAGCATAATCTTTATAAATAATTATATTAACTAATTATTTTTTGTAAATTATAATAGCATCTATCTAAGTTAATTTTCTATGTTATAATTAAGTATATGAGTAATTTCACACACACAAACACATACAAATATATACTATATTGTAATTGATGATCAATCACATACATTACTATGTACGAAAATTTATCAATTGATAAATCAATATTATTCTATTTTAAATATGTTTCGTCGTTTGACCTATTAACTCGTTTACTTAATGCTAATAAATTCTTTCGTTTCTTTAATCTGTGATCCATATATATATATATATATATGTCAAAGATGTTTAGTAGTAATTCTTCTAGATTTCATTCATTCATCACTAATAATGCATAACATAGATTAATCAATATAGGTCGAGACATTTTATTTTTAATATTCATCAATATAGGTCGAACCATTTTGTTTTTAATATTCATCGATGCATCTAAGTAAGTTATAAGTCGATGAATTAATTTACAAATAGATAAATTTAATGATGATCAATTATATATACTAATTAGATTATTGCTTCTTCTCAAGTCTATCCCCAAAAGAACCCGACCATGTGGTCCTAGCGTGTAACGACCTGACCGCTCATTTTGAGCAATTGCACTTCGCTCGGTTGTTTGAGGGCATGAGTAGCTTCATATGATGTATTATGACTTATGTGAATTGTCGGTTTTGTTTTTTTTTCAGGATATTTGGAATTTGATTTGGAAGAATGATTCTCAACTTGAAGCTTTAAATTTGAAAGGTTTGACCAAGTTTTGACTTTTAGTATTTGACCTCGTATTGGATTTCTGATGGTTCTGTTAGCTCTATTGGATGATTTTTACTTAGAAGAGCGTCCGGATTGTAATTTGTATGTCAGTGGTAGAATTTGGCTTAAAATGGCAAAAGTTGGAATTTTGAAAAGTTGGATCTGGAGTGAACTTTTTAATATAGAGGTCAGATTCCAATTCCGGAAGCTGGGGTAGGTCGAAATGTCAAATATGACCTGTGCCCAAAATTTGAGGTCAATCGGACATGATTTCATAGGTTTCGGCATCGGTTGTGGAAGTTGAAGTTTCAAAGTTCAATGATTTCGAATTGCGGGGTGATTCATCATTTCGGTATTGTTATTTGTTTTTTGAGGCCTCGAGTAAGTCCATGTGATGTTATGTGACTTGTTGGTATGTGTGGACGGGGTCCCTAGGGACTCGGGTGAGCTTCGGACGAGGTTCGGATCATTTCATCTCATGTTGCATAGCTGAAGGTTTCTGGTTCTGGTGTGACCGCACCTCCAGTTTGTATGCGCAGGTGCAGCGGTCGCAGGAGTGGAAATAGTGCTGGGTGAGGAAGACCTCAGAAGCGAAGATTTGAGCGCATATGCGGTTGCGTAGGTGCGAAGTGATGGAGCGCAGAAGTGGGATTTTTCCCAGGTGCGGATGGTTTCTCGCACTTGCGATGTCGCAGAAATGAGTATGTTGACCGTAGGTATAAGGGTTGAGATCTCAGTTGATTCCACAGAAACTGAGGTTATGTCACAGAGACGACATCGCAGATGCGTAAGTGTTGGACAGAATGTTAAATACAAGGGTTCACGATTTTGGTTTCATTTTTTCATTTCCAAATGCGGATTGTGGCAATTTTGTAACAATTTCCATCATAAGGATTGGGGTAAGTGTTCTATACTCGGTCTTGGTTATATTTCATGAATCTATCATCCATTTTAGTTTATAGTTGGTGAATTGAAAGAGGAAATTGGGGGTTATGGCTTAAAGTTTCATAACATGAATATTTTTGTTTTAAACACCGATTTGGAGTTGGATTTGAGTGAAACTAGTATGGTTGGACTCATAATTGTATGGATTGCCGGATTTTGTGAGTTTTTTGAGTTTCGAGTTGTGGGTCTGGGTGTGATTTTAGGCCGGAATTGGGATTTGATGTAGAATTCGATCTTTATCAATTGTAATTACTTTCTTGGGCTTTATCTAATGTATTTGAGTTTCTTTTGGCTAGTTTTGAGCCGTTCAAAGGTCGCTACGTGCGTAATGGCATTCTTGAAGCATTGCTTGACTTGTTTGGTGTTGGAAATGGCTTATTTCATATAAGTAACTCTTTTAAACTTAGTGTTGAGGGCATGAAACCCGAAATTATGTGCTATGTGATTGGTGTCGAGATGTTGCACATGCTAGGTGAAGGGCGTGTGGGCGCGCACCCGGTGAATTGTGATCCTATTGTTTTCATGGCATAGTAAAGTGGCCCTACTTTGTTGATATCTATGTTTTCACCATGTGACTAAGTAATTGAGTTGTACATCATGGTCGATACCCTGTTTAGGCTTTATGCTGATATTATTGGGGGCCATAATGGTTGTTTCTTGTTGTCCTCTCACTGATTTCATTGATATTCTGTACTCAGTCACATTCATGCATTTCATATCATGTCTCAGTCTCAGTTGTTATTTATTGGCATATCGTATCATTGTTCTAGGCAAGTTTCATGACATTGTGAGCCCGTGGGTGCGACTAGAGAGTGACGACTGAGTGAAGTCGAGGGCCTGATTATGAGTGCAGTCATAGGATCGGGTTGCACGTCGTAGTATGTGTTATTGATATATGACTGATTGAAGCCGAGAGCCTGATTGATTTATGCCATGATTGGCTTGTTATAGCGCTTGGGCTGAAGGAGCCCCTTCAGAATCTGCACATCCCCAGTGATCACGGTTGATTGTATTCAGGGATGGATTTTCCCTTGGTATGGAGATGGATCTTCTCCATGAGGCTGGATTGGCCTGTTTCCTCAGTACTGGAGACTGATGGTCAATGATGTATATATTCTAGGATGGATCTTCCCTCGGCCGTATGATCCATATACAGTACTAGGTATTTGAGCATTTATACATATACCTGGAGATGAATCATCTCCATGGAGCCGAAATGGTCTTTCCTTGGTGTTGGGTGACTTATTGTCAGTTTTGTATATGTTCTAGGATAGATCATCCGTAGTACGTATGGGCTATATACAGTACCGAGTGGTTGAGTATGATGAGTGAAGGTGTGACACAGTGAGGTTGAGTACCCTGAGAGTGTGAGTACATGATTCTTCTCTGAGATACATGGCATTGGAATGCATAACATGCACATAGATGCATTTTCCTCATGTTGTACGGTATCGCAGCATTCATGATATTTTATACACATTGATATGTAGCCATAGAGATGTATCTCACACTTGCTTTCTAGAAAGAAAAATGAAGAATCTTACTTATTGTGAAAAGGATTTTTGAAAAAGAAATACAGTTTTCAAACTATCTTATATTTCACGATGTTTTTGGTAAAGAATTTGGATTTTTCACTGATATTCTTGAAAGGCAGAACTATTTTGAAAGAACGGTATGAAGCTGAGTATTTTATCTCTGAGTTATTTCCTTATCTATATGTTCTCTGCGGTTATGAATTGTTGTTGGCCTTTTGTGTTGGACCCGACCATACTCCAGCTCGTCTCAACCTACGTTTAGGTTTGATACTTATTGAGTACATGAGGACGGTTGTACTCATACTACACTTCCTGCACATTGCGTGCAAACTTCGGATGCCGATGTTGCTATGTTCGCTGGGAGCTAAATTGGAAGATGTACATGCGTCCCTGTTGTAGCTGCCTCTTGTTCATGGTAGCCTTAGAATTTGAAACTCTATTTATGTATTTGTCAAACAGATGATGTACTTTCTTCATATCAACTTTGCAAACTCTATTCTTACAAGCTCATGATTTATACTACCAGTCCTTGGAAAATATAATAGAACTAGATAATTTATTTGTTTAATTGTTTAATTAACAGTAATGTAAATTTGATAGTTATTAGTTGTCTTACCTAGCGGGTTGGGTTAAGTGTCATCACGACTAGTGAATTATGGGTCGTGACAGATTGGTATTAGAGCTCTAGGTTCTTAGGTTCTACAAGCCATGAGCAAGTGTCTAGTAGAGTCTTGTGAATCGGTATGATGACATCCATACCTATCTTTGAGAGGCTATGGGGCATTTTGGATATACTTCCCATCTTTTTTTCCTTATCGTGCGGCATTGATTCGGCTTGAAGCATAACTCTTTGAATTCCTTCCCCGCATTTGTATGCGCACATGAGCACTTGGTATCAGTTGTGCATCGACGACTTGTGATTCTATGGATGAGGTGCAAGATGTGGTTTTTGTGCCATGGTGATGGGCCAGTCTGGAAGACTTGAGGCCAGGTTTTGACTGTTGTTTGAGCACAGAGGTGTTGAATGTGTGAGCTCATGCTTTTGGACTTATATGTCCAGTAGTATCACTTTTAGTGGAATTAATGGTTGGATGACCACGTGATAAGTATCACGTGGCTGCGATATATGTTCATATGATTTGAATGTGACAAGAAGGGCCTGCTTGTGGTATAGAAAGAATTATTTGGTGCTTGATTTCCGTCTTAATTTAACGTATAATCTCGAGGTATGGGTGTGTTGAAGGATCTTTCCATGTTGTTTAGTTGAGGAGTGAAGTAGAATTTTCATGTTGTGATATGAGTTCAGACTCAGGAAGATTAAGTGATTGCGTCATGTTTATGACTGTGGAAGGGTTGCAAAGCAGGTGGGCTATCTCCTGCAGGGTGTCCTGAGGTTTGTATGTTCCCTATGTTGTTTGTTGGAAGTGCTCTTTTACCAGTGAATTATGTGTGTTGCAATTTGAGTTTTGATTGCTTGTGAAAGTGGACTTGACGGTTATAAGGGTGAATGCGAGATTTGCAAATGATTTGAGATATTAGATGGTTTGTGTTGCGTGAACTTACCAAGGATTCAGCTGAATTTTAGTATGGGATTTTGGCAGCATCAGGGTATGGGTATTGTCAGTTATTAGATGTTTTATTCCTTGGCTTTGAGCCAAGTGGGGGAGTCTTCTATCAGCGGGTTAATTGTGCGAGGATGTGTTGTAATGTTTTCAGTTTGAGATATACTTGTGAATCAGTTGTGACTTGCAGAGGTTGAGATCGAGGATGACTCGAGTAAAGGAATTTCTGGATAAGGGTTGTATTATGCTTTATGAGTATATGAGAATCATGGAATGAATTGAGTTGTTATTGGTGAAAGATGTAATATGCATGGAGCAGATATTTATTTGGTTGCATTAAGGTGGGATTACTTCCTTGGGTGTTAGAGTGCCAATAGGGCACAAGTCATTGTTTGATCAGTCTAATTAAGATTTGAGTAGAGTGTATAACTCTCGAGAATGGTTCTAATGAATTTAAGATTTATATGTGGCAATTGAGAATTCATGCGGATTTGTATGTGGCTAGAGCTGAGAGTTACATTGGATGGTGTCGAGGCTCGTAGTATTTACACATCATTGTAGATTTTACATTTCAGTATCAAGAAGGTGAGATGAACGACTTGCAATTCACAGAAGGTCTCTTTAGAGTGGGTATCTCGTTGGTGGTGCTTTGTATGGTGGTTAAGAGGTTATTCAGTGGCTTACGAGCCTTAGGGCGATGTGGTTTAATGTTAAGGTCTTGTGTGGTGATTCTGGGTTGAAGGTTGTGCTATTATGGCAAGGAGAAGTTTCAATTTGAATGTAATTCAGAAGGAACTCGAATAAATAAGACAGCTTGGTAGTAGGTTGGATCGTCATGGTAATGGATATGATAAGTTCTTTAGGTGCTTATGAGGTAATACGTTTCTACAGATGTTTCATGGTAATGATCTTGGGTTTTGGTGACCTGCGTAGCTTGGTAGAGTTAGAAGGATTCAATCTTGATGGTTGGGTTTTGTGCAAATGAGATTCAAAGAGTTCTCAACGGTTTCTACCACTGTTAGAGATGTATATTTCCTACTGGAATGAAGAGCATGCAATGAATAATGATTTTCTCGTGGATGGGATCAAATGGAAAAGTTCTTGGCTAATTGAGTATGTAGTTGCTTGTGATTCGGAGTGGAATGTGAAGTTCTCGTACCTTTTGTATGAAGGAATGGTATATGGGTGTGTTGTGTAAGATTGAGATTTACATGTGTAAGGTTGCGGTTCAGTTTTGAAGGGAAGTTAATGAGTCTTTAGGCAACATGGACAGTTTCAGATGACTAGGTAAATGGCATTACTATTTGGTATGGCGTGATGAGAGTATACATTTCAGAAGGGGCAATGTGTTTTGGTTAATAAACACTTCATTGGTATTATGCCATTCTCTTTTTTAATCGACTGCTGATGTTCTAATTTTGCTTTGCGGCACAGAAGAGTTATAGAATTATTACTTGTGGGATGATCGCGTATTGGAGAAGTGTTAGGCATTCAGGCGATGGAGTTTAGATTAGATATGGAGATTTGTGTGTTCTATGGATTTGGGAATAGGGAGTTCTCATAAGTAGATTATTTCGTGGTTGTGGACTGTGAAAAAATAGCCAAGGTTGGGCAGAGGATAGTATGTGTTGAGAATCAATCATTGTGGATTTTCGGAGGGTTATTTATCTATTGTGGGTGATCAAAGTTGATTTGAGGTTCTCTGGTGGGCTAATATAGGTGTGTGTTCTGCACCGGGTCGGATTTGTTGACTCCGAACTGCTATTGTTGTGGGATGTGCCATTCAATTGTTGTTGAGCTTATTTGTGTTCTGAAATGATCTGTGAGTTACCCTTCTATGTTACTAGGAGTTGTGAATCATTGGTTATATGCACACATGGTGCGGTTCTATTTGGGCTTATAGCGGAAATTTAAGCAAGATGAGTATTCGAGTATTGCGTGATTGATTGCGTGTTGGCTATGTTCTTTTCAGATGGTGGCATTATGTCATTTTCTCTCCATGGATATGGTAATGCACTTTTGGTACTTGATGTCGAATTTCATGCGGTTATTGATTTTGAGTAGGGAGGCTCGAGGAAGATAAAATGGACCAGCGTTTGAATGGGGTCACGCATTGTAGTGAAGTTATGTTGAGATATGATCCTTGGTGTCGGATTCATATGTTTTGGTTCTTCGATGTGTGATAGGCTCTTAGTATAGTGTTGTGATGGTATTTGTTAGGCTGGCAGGATAGTTCTCTCATTTGAGTCAATTTTCATGATTGAGTACATTTGGAATGTTGTTATTAGGTGCACGAATTGCACAGGTTATGGCTTTGGGTTGTATTGACATGTCATGTCACCAGAGTGGTCGTGTTGGATGAGATGGGGTCATTGGACTTAGAATGAATACCACCAGAATTGATTACAGCATGGTTGGAAGGATAATATCGAAAGTCGACTTAGAAATGTGCTATAGTTCTTGTCGGAGAAGAGGGAGCTCATTGACTTGTTGATCTGACGAATGGTTATGAGCTTCGACATGTTTCTTTCATCATTGGCAGTATATGGAGGTGTTAGAATGAGGCTTTGTTTGATAAGAGGTTTATTACCAGTATTGGGTTGTTTTGAGCAGGTGCTGCAATTAGAAATTATCGCTATGAGTGTTTGAGTTATGTGATATATCATATGATTCCATCTTGGGTTATGTCTATGGCTTGTCACAGCTTGTTCAGACTTATACAGTTTAAATATGCGAGCTTCTGGTCTTATAGAAAATTCTGGATGTGGAAATTGGATTCCAAGGCTTATGGGCTAGGTTGGGTTAAGGAATTTCAGTCATGTGGTGTGATCAGACCTATATGGGATAGGGTGATGTGAGATCACCCCCGGGTATGTGCATAGCAAGATTTTACAGCGATTTTATTGCTTTTGGAAAAACTCTGGGCACGTTCGAGGATGAACATATGTTTAAGTGGGGGAGGATGTAACGACTCGACCGGTCGTTTTGAGCAATTCCACTTTGCTCGGTTGTTTGAGGGCATGAGTAGCTCCATATGATGTATTATGACTTATGTGAATCGTCGGTTTTGGTTTTTTCCAGGATATTCAGAATTTAATTTGGAAGAATGATTCTCTACTTGAAACTTTAAATTTGAAAGGTTTGACCAAGTTTTGACTTTTAGTATTTGTCCTCGTATTGGATTTCTAACGGTTTCGTTAGCTCTGTTGGGTGATTTTAGACTTAGGAGCGCGTCCAGATTGTGATTCGGAGGTCCGTGGTAGAATTTGGTGTCACGACCCAATTCCCCGAACCCGGTCATGATGGCGCCTCTCGTGATGACAAGGCCAGCCAGACCAAAACAGACCACCTCTTTTAAACAGTTAAATACCATAAGTAGTTCTAAAACATGATATAATAACCATAATTTGTGGAATTAACGATAACAACAGTAGAAACCCTCCCGACACAGCCTAAATCGGGGTGTCACAAGTCATGAGCAACTAAGAAATCCGGATACAAGTTTACTGAACACTAAATTCGATACAATAGTTCTAACAAACATGAAAATGATAAGATAAAGGAGGCACGGGGCTGCGAACACCAACAACTCCCTCGTAGTCTCTGAATCACTGCCTGGACTGGGAGAATCAGCACTCAGGAGCGGACTCTGCGATGCCTGAATCTGCACACATGGTGCAGGGAGTAATGTGAGTACTCCGACTCAGTGAGTAACAATTATAAATAATGGCTGAAAGTATGAAAACACGTAAAGGCACAAAGCAATTCCATATCAAGCAATAAAATCACTTAAAGCAGTAAATCAGTGAAGAAATCAAATGATATCCCCTTTTTAAAACAAGTAAAATAGGTAATTTAACAGGTAAATAACAAGTAAAAATCCGCCCCTCGGGCACAGTATCAATCACTCAGAACAGTATCAGCCCCTCGGGCTCACTCTCAATACAGTATCAGCCCTTCAAGCTCAGTATCAATTACTCAGAACAGTATCAGCCCCTCGGGCTCACTCTCAGATCATAATGGGTACTCGCGCTCACTATGGGTGTGCAGACTCCGGAGGGGTCCCTTACAGCCCAAGCGTTATATCAAGCCACCTCGTGGCATCATCACTCGGCACTCGACCTCACATCACTCAACATATCCTCATATATGGCCCTCGGCCTCACTCAGCCCGAAAATCATCACAAGCCCCTCGGGCATTAGTAAAACAGTAGTTCTCAGCCCAAAGCATCATTTAGACATATCATATGAGTTTTCAAATCTAAATAAAAGTGGTTGAATTTGTAAAACAGTAGACATCAACAGGACTGAGTTCAAATAATAAGTCAAAGCAGTGAGGAAATAGTGATAAAAATCCCCGAAGGGTTCAAACAGTTGGCACGAAGCCCAAATATGGCAATTAGCTCAAATCGTGATGATAACAAATAAATTTTGGTCAAATACGCGGTAAAATCATCAATCGGGATGGACCAAGTCACAACTCCCAGGAGTAAAAGACCCCACGCTCATCATCCAGTGCGTGTCTCACCTCAATATAGCACTACGATGTGCAATCTGGGGTTTCAAACCCTCAGGACATCATTTACAATCATTACTCACCTCGAACCAGCTAATTCTCTAGCTCGCGACGCCTTTGCCCCTCGAATTGGCCTCCATGCACGTCGAATGTATCCAAAATCAGAATGAATACATCACAATATGCTAAGGGAACAAAGCCCAAGCGAAAACATTCGAAAAATATCAAAAATCCCAAAATTAGCAAAACCAGAGCCCAGGGCCCACGTCTCGGAATTGAGTAAAATTTACCCATAAAGGGTGTTATGAGAATTAGGAAGAAGGTAAGTGAGTGCTTGGTTCATTGGGCCTTTTGAGGTGCTTCGAAGGATTGGGAAGGTGGCTTATGAGCTTGCTTTGACACCCAGCTTGTCGAGTGTGCATCCGGTATTTCATGTTTCTATGCTTCAGAAGTATATTGGCGATCTGTCCCATGATTTGGATTTCAGAAAGGTACAGTTAGACGGTAATTTGAATTATGATGTGGAGCCAGTGGCTATTTTGGAGCGTCAGGTTCGAAAGTTGAGGTCAAAGGATATAGCTTCAGTGAAAGTGTAGTGGAGAGGTCAACTCACGGAGGGGGCTACCTGGGAGACCAAGCGGGATATGCGGAGCAGATATCCTCACCCATTTGAGGCTTCAGGTATGTTTCTTGACTCATTCGAGGACGAACATTTGTTTAAGAGAGGGAGGATGTAACGACCCGGCCGGTCGTTTTATGAGTTATCGCTCTGTTTCCCCCATTTCTGCTTTCTTATGTGTTGTTTAGCTACATTTCATTGTATCGCGTTGTTTGGTTTGGGTTTGGGATAGTTTTTGAGTGTTATGAGACACTTAATCTCTTAAGTTTGCCATTTAGTTGGAAAGGTCAACCGGAAGTTGACTTGTGAGTAAACGATCTCGGAATTTGATTTTTATAATTCTGATAACTTCATGAGGTGATTTGGGACTTAGGAGCGTATTCGGAATATAATTTGGAGGTCTTTGGTAAATTTAGGATTGAATTGGCGAAATTGAAATTTTGGCACTTTTCGGTTGGTAGTGGAAATTTTGATATCGGGGTCAGAATGGAATTTCGGAAGTTGGAGTAGGTACATTGTGTCATTTGGGACGTGTGTGCAAAATTTTAGGTAATTCAGACGAGGTTTGATAGACTTTTTAATTGAATTCAGAATTCGGATGTTTTGGAATCCTTAAGCTTGAATCCGAGGGTGATTTGATGTTACGATGTTGTTTTGAGTGTTCTGAAGGTTGGAACAAGTTTGAATGATGTTATGGGATATGTTGCCATTTTTGGTTGAGGTCCTGAGGGCCTCAGGTGTGTTTCAGATGCCTAACGGGACATTTTTAGACTTGAGGAGTTAGCAGTTTTGCTTGTATTCTGTTGCAGACATTTTCCTCTTCGTGATCGCGTAGAGGGGTTCGCGATTGTGTAGGCTAATTTTGGGCATAGGTGGAGTTGTTATACGCGTTCGCAGAGAGGAAGTCACGATCGCGTATGTGTGAGAGGTTGTGCTTCGCGAACGTGTGGCCAGGGTCGCGTTCATGTAGAAGAAGGCAAGCTGGTGTATAGTGGATGTGATTGCTCTATGCGACCGCGTGAGGCAGGTCGCGATCACGTAGGTTTGGGTGGTTAAGGTTCATGAACGCGTGGAATTTTACGTGATCGCGTAAGTTAAGTTGAGGGGCAGTCCATTGTTGTGCTTCGCGATCGTGAAGCAGTTCCCCCGATCGCGATGAAGGAAAAACACCTGGGAAGTAAGTTTAAATAGCCATCTTCGCGAAGTTTAGGTCATTTCTCACCATTGTTGGCCGGATTTGGAGCTTTTTGAGAGGGATTGAAGAGGGAATCGAAGGGAAACACTTGGAGGTAATATTTTTGAACTTAATTCTCGATTCTATGTTGATTTCAACCCAATTAAACATGAGATTAGTGAAATTTAAAGCCATAAATTGGGGAATTAGGGCTTGAAATAGGAGACTTTGATTTAAGGATTTGAGGGGTCGTTTGTGGTCGGATTTTGGTGTATTTGGTATGTATGAACTCGTGGGAGTGTAAGGATTCTAGTTTTATGATTTTTATCAGAATTCGAGACGTGGACTCGGGGGTCGGGTTTGACTATTTTCGGGATTTGTGATGTAATTTGATTATTTTCATGTGGGTTTTGTTACCTTAGCATATATTGATATTATGGTTCTGATTTTGGTTATATTCGGGGAATTTGGAGGCCGAATCGAGAGGAAAGGGCATCGCGGGCTAGAGTTTGGCTTGTCTTGAGGTAAGTAACGCTTCCAAATTTGGTTTTGAAAGTTCGAAACCCTGAACTATGTGTTCTATGATTACTAGTGAGGTGATGCAAATGCCAAGTGACGGGCGTGTGGGCGTGCACCGTGAGAATTGCGGCCTGGTTCATTCCATGGCTCCACTTAGTGACTCTTTCATGCTGATATATGTGTTGTAATTATGTGATTAAGTTAATGAGCTGTAAATCATGCTAATTATCCTGTTAAGGCTTCACGCCAACACTGTTGAGACCCGAGAGGTCGTTTCTTGCCGTCACGTCATTAACTTCATTTATATTCTGTACTCAGTCCTGTTCATGCATATTCTATCATGCCTCAGTCTCGATTGTTGCTATTTGACATATCATATCATTGTTCGGGCTAGTATTATGACATCTTTGTGCCCGTGAGTGTGAGACTGGAGAGTAATGGCTGAGTGAGGCCGAGAGCCTGATATTGAGTGATAGTATGGGATCAGGCTGCACGCCGCAGCGAGATATTGATCATGCCTTTATTGGCTTGATATAGCGCTTGGGTTAAGAGAAGCCCATCCGAAGTCTTTACACCCCCAGGGAGCGCAGATGATGGTATTGAGGGATGGATCATCCCTGGACATGGATCTTGTCCGAAGTATTGATATCTGGAGATGGATCTTCTCCATAGGACTTGAATGGCCTTTCTCGGCACTGGATGCCTACGGTCAGTGATGTATATATTCCGGTATAGATCTTCCCTGGGTCGGATGGCCATATACAGTATCGAGTGGTTGAGCACTTGTGAGTGGAGGTATACGGGACATTGATCATGCTATTTGTGCATTGGTACTTAGAGTTTTACTGAGATTTATACTCTGTACTGGTCATTTTGTTAATACTTACTGTTGAGCTTTTATTTGATCTGCAAGCATGTCTACTTTTCTATATAGTTATTTATATACTTGTTGAGGTTTGGTTCGTCACTACCTTTTGCTGATACCCAATTTTTCTTAAATTATTTTAAATTTGCATATAGACCATCAAAATTAGGTTTTCATAACAATTGGTATTTTTTTAATAATTTTCCTCATATTTTACTAACTTATTTTTTATTTATCCAGTATTTTTATCTCTAATAATGAATTGTAAATTGCATTACAGATGATTTCAAAAGCATTCCTTGATTTAATATATCATTTTTGGTCCTATTAAGACCAAATGTATTTCACAAATTAGCCAAATTGGCACTATCTGGTTATAATTCAATGACTTTGCCATTATGGCCAAATTATATATTTTGTGCTATGTTTTTACTCAATAATTAGTAAGTTATATTTTTAATGCTAATTAATCATTTTAATTTAGTTTATTAAGCATCAATTTTATTTTTTATAATTATTAGCCATTTTTATAAATTATTTATCTATTTTTATGGGGTATTTAACAACTAGCCATTTTTAAATTTCAATTCTGGCCTAATTAACCCAAACCCCTAACCCAATAAACTAGCCCAGTTACCCAACCCAAACTTAAAATATTACCCCGCCCAACCCTCGTTCGATCTGAGCCATTGATTAATTCAAATCAATGGCCCAAATTAATACTTACCATATTAACCCCAAAACGACTACCCCCTTTCTCATTTTTCCCTGTCTCACTTCTACCCGTCTCTCTGAATACTCTCAACTCTCTCTAGAACCTTCGTCTCCTGAGCTCTGTCTCTCCCCTCTCCAGCCATCTCCTCGTCGGAAACCATGAAGTTTCCACTTCTCATCGACCTTATGGATCCGTCTTTCACACCGGTGTCACCGATGGAGGCTCTCAATGACCTTGAGGCGGTCCACTCCCATCTCTGGTCTCATGCCATGTTTTCCGGCCACCTATGGCCGTTCGAGTAAGATCTCTACATTTTCCGGCCAAAGGCCGATATTTTAAGCTCTCTTCTCCTCCTTTGGGTTTGCTTTGGAAACCTTAGCTTTAAATCCTCCGATCTTTTTAGATCTGTGATGGATCTATGTGTCTTTTAAGGTTCTCACCTATTTTCGTCAAAAAATTTCTCTGATTTCAAATGATTTCCTCCTTTTCCAGACTAGGGTTTCAAAACCCTTTTTGCAAAAACGATTTCTTTCTGATTTTTAGCAATTACTTTGTGATTTTTAGCATGTTTAAACATCACCTGAGTCTTTCCTTTTGCTCGATTCATTTTTGTTAAGAAACCCTAATACTTCTGGGTTCGATTTGAAGTTTGAGTCTGTTTGCGATGTGTTTGCATGTCTCTTATGAACATTCTAGGTTTCATGTATGTTCTATATGCTCTTGTGCTTCTTGCTCTAATTTGTTCTTAGGGTTTCTCTGATTTTGTTCAACACATGTTATTTATCGTTTAATAGGTCCGACTATTTGTTTTATTGATTGTTCACATAATAATTTATATTGATTTTTGTGTAATCTCCTTAGACCTGCAATATCTTCCTTAGATCTGTGATTTTTTGTATTTTTCTTGTAATTCTGTACTGATTTTTCGAATTGCTTCCTTACTTTTGTGATACTTTCCTTAGTTAGTGTTGATTCCCTGTGATTTTCAATCTCATTCGTGATTCTTTGAACTAGCTTTCAGAATTAAAATTGTACTCTACCTTATTTATGTGCACAAATATGTTGTTAGTTATTTAACGTGTACTTTCCTTACTTGAAAATATTCTGTACTTATCCTTATTACATGATACATGCTTTTACTACTCTTATTATGGTAAAATGAGTCTTATATGTAATTCTTTTCCTTATTTGATACAACTTGTACCTGTTTGAACTATGACTCCCTAATTGAAGGAAGTCCGGGTCTTTAATTGATTCTGATTTGTATTATTTCTATAATTATGCTAAGTCAGTACTTATTACCTTATTTTCCTGCCTGTTCTCAAATTATAAATACTCTACCCTCTCTTAGAATAACAGATGAACGATTCCACTGTTCTGAACTCTCTCTTACACACATACATACTCTCTTGCTTCTCTTGTTGTTTACTTGATACTCAGTCGGCTGCAAGCCAAAACTAAGTGATTACATTGCTCTACTACTCTATTGTTCTACTACTCTACTGCTCTACACACTACTGCTCTACTTCCCCTCATTGTACTACTCTTCACTCCTCACTCTGCACTTATTCTCTCATTTTTACTAGTATGTTTTCAGTTTAACATACAACATCCAAAACAATATGTCTCTATATGTATTGCACTTCCTTTTGTTTCTCTTATGCTTCTACTTGTGGTTCTGCTGTCTCCCTTGCAATTAGCATGCCTATTTTTTCATGTGATTACCCCTTCCCTGTAATTCAGTATGTCTACTGCTTTCTTACATTTTCTACTACTATTCTGCCATACCCCTAACCCCCAATACATTATAAGCATGTGTTCGTGACACCTAGTTACTATGTGATCCTGAATCCTTCCCCCTAAACCTAATATGTAACTCTATTTAGCACCCCTTAATCTAATACTGTTAAGCTGCTGGCATGAACACTTTGTGATAGACTATTGCTGTGACTATTTAAGTTCTATAGCACTTCTCTGGTGTTAACCTGTGTGCAAATATGCTTTCACATATGAACTGCTTGTCCTCAATTCCTCCTTTCCCTGTTTGTGTTTGAACTATGTATGTTGATTTGCTTTTGAGTTGTTGATTGTCGTGTTTCTTTTCTTCTTCAAACTGGTTTTCACTAAGGCAAACTCTTCTATTGCTTTCAAAAACTTATTTCAAACTAATCGTTGTCAAAACTGTTTCCAACTCAACTTTTTTAAACATATGTCAAGCACTCTCACTCTACTCCTAGATTACTAAGTTCTGCCCCTTTTGTGTGAGCCTTGCCTTGGGACCCTTGAGCTCCCTCTGAACTTGGACACACAAAAGTTGGCCTTTCCACACTGCACTTACTCTGTCTTAGCTATGAAATCTGGGTGTGAGCACTGCCCGGGATCCCTTGAGGTCCTTAGGGAACTCTGACACACCTAGATATGAGAAAGGCTATGGAACAATCTTGACATTTGAGGTGATTTATTACATAACTCAGAGAGGAAGTCCTAATCAGGTGTTGAGAATCTGGGCCTATGTTCAGGCTCTCTATAGGTAACTTTTTACTTTTTATTTTTCTTTTCTACTTATGTTAATTCATTTCAGTATTGGTCTGTAATAATCTGTTGTGAACAAGTGTTGCGACCAAATACGCACGCAAGTATATGTGGTCGTCAAGTAATAAAGTGACTAAAAGTCGGATGTCGATCCCACGAGGACTTGTGATTAACTATTAACTAAATTAGACTATCCTAATTATCTATACAAGAATTAAACCTAGAAGTATTTGATTCTAAACTAATTAAAATAAAAAGAAAATAAATAATGAACTCTGAGCCAAAGGATAGCAGATTTTTATGATATCAATGTAATGAAAACGATCTAGGGTTATGGGCTATCTAACAATCCTATTGTATTCTTCTATTGAATTGACTAACTAATTTATCTAGTTTATTGGTTGACAGGGTTAATATTGCTCACATAGACATGGTAGCAAAACAACAACTCATACAAAGAAACATAAAATTTACTAAGTTTGGAGGAAGAAAGATGAAACCCGATGAATTCCGGCCTCCACGGCGGCTCTATGCTTGTATTTTCCTCTCAAAAACTTCCTCCCCCTCTTTCCTCTCTATTTCTTTCACTAGACTATGAAAATCTTCTCCTTTTAACCTTGGGCTAGCTTGACTTTATATAGGTTAAGTGGGTTTCCCTCCAGATTTCCAATTTTACCCCTAAGCAACGTTTCTCCGGATCAGACACGCGCGAACTACTACGCTAAGTATGGAGTTCGCATGTTACTTTGCGTGCTTCAGAGAGTCCCAGGCAGAAAGTCTCACGAACTTCTGTGCGAAGTATGTAGTTCACGAATTACTTCGCGCGCTTCAGTAGCTCGATTTCGTTCATTTTTCCGTCTTGTCCTTACGCACACTCGACTCCTAGGGGTTGTTCTTGCTCATAAATCATTTCAATATCCTCTGGAAAGCATCATTTAGGCTCATCATCCTGCAATGTATACATATCACAATTAGAGCCTGTTTTTCATCAATTAATCATAATATGACATCGGAATATAATCAAGCAGAAGCATAAACAATAGCTAAATCACCTAGATTTCGCCTATTATCAACACCCCACACTTAATTCATTGCTAGTCCTCGAGCAATTAACTATACTCTCTAGAGAATCCTTCACTCAACCATTTCCCTTAACGCATTACACCTAGAACAATATACATGTATTACGCCTAGCAGTGAACAATCCTAGCCTCAAAGTCGACTCTCAAGTGCCATGCAATATTCACACTTCCTCAAAGTACTCTATATAGAAGTCAAGACTTGCTTTTCCGTCATGAATCATATGCACTCACAATTACATCAACAAAAACTAAGTTCAATCCAACAGGCTGACATTATTTATGGGACAGATGAAGAAGAAGCACTTGCAGTAGTGAAGAACTTGTTTCTAGAGGACAGTGATATGGACTATTGCGTTATTCTCGAGGAGGAGGGGGAGGAAGGCCCTTCCATATAGGCTGTGAGCAGAGGGGCATATCTCAAGAATTGGACCATCAGGACAACCAAAGCCCGACGAGCCTCAGGATAGCAATGCTAAAACAAGCATTATTCACTGTTTTATTTACTAAATGATTTTCTTTTCGAATTTTTCAAATCCCGCAATAAGATCTTTAATGTTCAAAATAGTTATTGAATTTATCAAAAGCATTTTTGATTTTCCTTATGAATTAATATTTATTGCTATCGTTTTCTCTCCTTGCTTTACCAATACAACATTACTATTACTTGTCTTGATGAACCAATGACTGTGACATGCAATGCGACAACGCAACAAACGGATATGGATTCAGAAGAAGATGACATACCTGACAAGATTGTCAAAGAAGTTGAGAACTTTGAGAACAGACCTAAGTCCAACCTGGATGAGACCGACATTGTCAACCCGGGAGATGCAGAAAACATCAAGGAAACGCGAATTAGCATTCACCTATCGCCATCGGAGAAGAAAGAATACACAGAATTTCTAAAGGGGTATGAGGACATATTCGCCTAGTCATATGATGACATGACTGGTCTGAGTACGTCTATTGTGGCTCACAAACTGCCAACTGATCCAATGTGTCCACCGGTAAAGCAAAAGCTCCGAAAGTTCAAGCCTGATATGAGTTTGAAAATTAAGGAAGAAGTCACCAAGCAGATCAACGCTAAGGTTTTCAGGGTAGTAGAATACCCGACATGGTTAGCCAACATTGTGCCAGAGCCAAAGAAGGATGAGAAGGGTAGAGTCTGTGTTGACTACCGGGATCTCAACCGGGGCAGTCCGAAAGATGACTTCCCTTTGACAAATATACATATCCTGATTGACAATTGCGCCAAGCATGAGCTACAAACATTCATAGATTGCTTCGCTGGTTATCATCAGATCTGGATGGATGAGGAAGATGCTGAGAAAACGGTTTTCATTATGCCATGGGGAGTGTACTGTTACAAGATGATGTCATTCGGCCTAAAGAATGCAGGGTCCACCTACATGAGGGCCATGACTACCATCTTCCATAATATGATACACAAGGAAATAGAGGTATATGTGGATGATGTTATAATCAAATCCAAGAAGGTCACTGACCATATAGAAGATCTGAGGAAGTTCTTCAATAGATTGCGGAGATACAACCTGAAACTAAACCCCGCAAAGTGCACATTTGGGGTTCCTGCTGGGAAATTGCTTGGGTTTATTGTGAGCCGCCGAGGAATAGAACTGGACCCATCGAAAGTCAAAGCCATTTAAGAACTACCACCGCCAAGGAACAAGAAGGATGTGATGAGTTTCTTGGGAAGGCTTAACTACATCAGTCGATTCATAGCACAGTCGACAATTATCTGTTAAAGAAGGATGCCGCCACCAAATGGACCGACGACTGCCAAAAGGCCTTCGACAAAATCAAGGAGTACTTGTCAACACCACTAGTCTTAGTCCCGCCCGAGCCAAGTAGACCCTTATTACTCTACCTTGCAGTGTTAGATGGAGCTTTCAGCTGCATTCTGGGGCAGCATGATGAAACAGGGAGGAAGGAATAAGCCATTTATTATCTCGGTAAGAATTTCACCCCTTACGAGGCCCAGTATTCTCTATTGGAACGCACATGTTGTGCTTTGACTTGGGTAGCTCAGAAGCTGAGACATTCTGCACCTATACTATATATCTCATATCGAGAATGGATCCCTTGAAGTACATAATTCAAAAGCCCATGCCCACCGGCAAGTTGGCCAAGTGGCAAATCCTATTAAGTGAATTCGATATTATTTACGTAACTCAGAAAGAGGTCAAGGGACAGGCACTAGAAGACCACCTTGCTGAAAACCCCATGGATGGAGGATACGAACCCCTGAAAATGTATTTTCCTGACGAAGAGGTATCATTCATAGGAGAAGACATTGCGGAATCCTATGACGGTTAGAGAATGTTCTTCGATGGAGCAGCAAACTTCAAAAGAGTTGGCATAGGAGCAGTCCTAATATCAGAAACCAGTGAGTATTATCCGGTGTCTGCCAAACTCAGGTTCCCCTGCACCAACAATATGGCCGAGTATAAAGCCTGCATCTTAGGACTCAAAATGGCCATTGACATGAACGTTCAAGAGCTGCTAGTGATTGGAGATTCAAACTTGCTTATACATCAGGTACGAGGAGAATGGACAACCAAGAACTCCAAGATACTCCTGTATCTACATCTCATATAGGAATTGAGAAAGAGGTTCACGAAGACGGAATTCCAACATGTTCCCAGAATCCAGAATGAGTTCACTGATGCGTTTGCTACCCTATCATCTATGATACAGCATTCCGACAAGAATTTGACTGATCCCATTCCGGTGAAAACCCATAATCAGCCAGCTTAATGTGCCTATGTTGAAGAGGAAGCAGACTGAAAGCCTTGGTTTCATGATATCAAGGAATATTTGGCAAAAAGGAGAGTACCCGGAGCTTGCTAATCCTACTCAAAAACGCACACTTCGGAGATTATCCAACAACTTCTTTCATAGTGGAGGAATCCTGTATAGGAGGACTCTCGATTTAGGATTATTAAGATGTGATGACGCAAAGGAGTCATCTAGGATATTAGAGGAAATTCATGCTGGGACATGCGGTCCGCATATGAACGGTTTTGTCTTAGCAAAGAAGATACTCTAGGCTGGTTACTTTTGGATGACTATGGAAACGGACTGCATCCAATATGTCCAAAAATTCCACCACTTTCAAATACATGCAGACAAGATAAAGGTACCTCCAAGTGAGCTTAACACAACAAGCTCACCGTGGCCGTTCACCGCCTGGGGAATGGACGTTATTAGACCAATCAAGCCTGCTTCTTCCAACGGACACAGGTTTATCCTAGTAGCCATTTCACCAAATAGGTCGAAGCAGCATCTTATAAAGCACTGACTAAGAAAGTCGTGGCAGACTTTGTCTGCGACCGCATTGTTTGTCGATTCGGAAATCCAGAGTCAATCATTACTGATAATGGCTCCAACCTCAACAGCGACTTGATAAAAGATATGTGCGAAACCTTCAAGATCAAACACAAGAATTCCATAGCCTACAGACTTCAGATGAATGGAGCTGTAGAAGCTGCCAACAAGAATATCAAGAATATATTGAGGAAAATGATAAAAAATCACAGACAGTGGCTCGAGAAGTTATCATTTGCTCTATTAGGGTATCGCACCACAGTCCGCACATCAATCAGGGCAACCCCGTATATGTTGGTTTACGGTACATAGGTTGTCATTCCCGCTGAGGTAGAAATTCATTCCCTAAGGATCATACAAGAAGCTAAGCTCGACGACGCAGAGTGGGTAAAAAGTCGTTATGAGCAACTAGCCCTTATAGACGGAAAGAGAATGAATGCAGTCTGCCATGGTGAACTCTATCATAACAGAATATCCAGAGCCTTCAATAAAAGAGTTAAGCTAAGACAGTTCACACCGAGGCAGCTGGTGTTAAAGAAAATTTTTCCGCATCAAGATGAAGCCAAAGGGAAGTTCTCTCCCAACTGGCAGGGTCCATACATGGTTCACCGGGTTTTGACAGGATGAGCCATCATACTTGCAGAAATGGACGGAGAAGTCTAGCCAAAGCCGATCAATTTAGATGCAATCAAGTGTTACTATGTGTAATCGTTATGCTTTCCTTATATGATGTAAATTAAACTACGCTTGACCTAATTCCTGTTTAAGAGGGGATACGTAGGCAGCCCTATGGGTTCGGTCACAATTTCAATAAAATTTCATTTTCCGCCGCAATTGGAAACTGGGGTAAAATTTTGAGGAGGACCCTCAAAATTCCAAAGTAATTTCAGCCGATCGCCACACGAGCAATAGTCAGAAACCTCAACCCATCAAAATGGGGCAGAATTTTGAGGAAGACCCTCAAAATTCCGTAGCAGGGGAGGTTGCAATGTCTTGAGCTACGTCACAGTCATTGGTTCATCTAATAGTTATTTTTAATTTATGTCATACATTCACAAAACCATGCATGTTATTATTGAAACTGCTTTGTTTAGCAATGCTGCCCCAATAATACAAACGGTATCACCAGATCAAAGCCGAACGAGTTAAGCAAAGCCAACGGGGATACGAACTAACCTTCCCCCTTACAAAACTCACAATTTTTCTTTGGATGCTGTAAGCACGTGATTTTTGCCCTATATGAGAATTACTCCCAAAAAATTCAAAATCAAATGATTTTCCTTGGTGTGCAATTTTGTGAGATTTTGTGATATTTTTGGATAATTATTTGTATTTGTCTGTGCATGTTTATTTGTTAAATTAATAAAAAATACAAAAATATGTCGCATTTTGCATGTAGGATTTAATTCTACAGTTGTTAGTAATTAAATTTGTTTTACAAAAAATGAAAATTACAAAAATAAGCATCTTTTGCATTTTTAGCATTTAATGTCCAAATGAACAATTTTATGCTTAATTATTACTTAATTGTGCGTTAATTGTTATTGGTAGTTAATTTGCGCTTTTATAACTTAATTTAGTTCTTAATAATAATTTAAGTATTTTTATAATTTAGTTTTAGAAAAATAAAAGAAGAAAAGAGAGCAAAATACAAAGAAAAATCGGATTGGGCCATTTCTTCAAATTTCAACCCCAGGCCCAAATAATTGTCCAACCTTCCCCATGACCCGGTCCACTTCAAACCGGGTCGACTCGGTCCACCCCATTAACCCAAATACCCAACATCCCTTCTTCATTTTTGTCCAACACAAAACAAAACAAAAATAAAAAAACCAAAACCCTAAAAAACTAAAAATGATCCCCCCCCCCCACCTTTTGCTTCTTCTTCTCCAAACCTTCCAAACCCCACCTCCCATGGCTTCCCTTCACCCTCGCCATGGACGACCCAGCTGCGTTTTCAGCTTCACCAACGCTCATGGCTCCTCCTCCTCCTTCGTTCTTCGTTCAAACAACCAAGCGACACAACCACCCAATGATAGCCATGAACGAACAGCCCCATCGACGACCATCGCTGCCTACTTCATCTTCTTCATCAAGGTGGAGCTCGACGAACTGCTGTTGTTGCTCACGCAGCTGCTTCAGCTTCCTTCGTCCCCGTCAGCTTCGTCGCCGCTGCTTCTCCTCCTTCCTCCGAGCTGCTGCTGCTCACGCAGCTGCTTCAGCTTCCTGCTTCCCCATCGGCTTCGTCGCCGCTGCTTCTCCTCCTTCCTCCGAGCTTCTGCTGCCGCGCTGCTGCCTCACCTTCGTCTTCTTCACGAATCAGCCTGCTGCTGCCTTCTGGCTTGTGACGGGCTGCCACTGTTTCGTTTTTAAACGATGCCAAACGGCCATCTTCTTTGGTCGTCCGTTCGTGGTCGTCTTCGGCGTCAAGTTATCTTAGTGCGATACTCGTTTCCGGATAGATTGTTTTCATCCAAGTTCATCGTCATTTGTTCGAAGCTTTGGTCGTCAAAACAATCCGTACATATGTCGTGTCGATCCGGTTAGTAGTTTTTGAATTTTATTTTGTCCGTATTTTGTTTTGATATTCTCGAATCTAAAATCGGCAAATGTTTGTCGTTTGAATTAAAAAAAAATTAGTTTGTTCATATGTTTTGTTGAATTAATTTTCATATTTCAAATGGAAATTTAATTAGTTGTTTTTCATGTTTATTTCATGTTTGTTTTGTTGTTTAGGTAAAAATTTGTTAGTTTAATGTTTGTCAGATTCAAATTGAAATTTAACTGATTATTTATTCAATTTGCTTCATGTGTTTTATGTATTTTCCAGAAATTATTAATGTTGTTTGAGTCATTTAATCCGTCATGTTTTGTTGTTCAAAAATAGATTTAATTCATGTTCATCTTTGTTTAAAGTTCATTTAATCCAGTGATTTAATGTGAGTTAATGTTTTTGATTTGTTGATTTAGTTTGAATCATGTATTTTGTTGTTTGTATTGTTGTCTCTTTGCTCATCCATTGATGGTCTAAATTAACCAGGATTGGTTTCCAATATGGTTAATTCATTCCATTAATTTTGAGTTGTGTTGTTCATCGTGTTCATGTGATTTGTTGTTGAAGATCGTTGAGAAATTGGTCATCTTGGCTATATTTTGGTTAAGTTATGATTAATTGATTGTTTAGAGCTGATGGGGGTAGTTTGGTAAATTACATTACATTCAGGGGTAGAATGGTAATTGCAATAAGGTCGGAGGGGTAGTTTGGTAATTGAACATTATTATAATTGTTTATGTAGGCATGGGGGACAAAATAAAATGAGGTAGGGTTTGATATAATTGTTTAACATAATGGGGGACAAAACATAATGTAGTGGAGGGAAATATTGTATTTGTTTATGTTAGGCATGGGGGACAAATTGTAATGGGTTGGGGATGATGTATTTATTTAATGTAGGCATGGGGGACAAGGTTTAAAATAAGGAAAACATTAAGTAGTGGGGACAAAGCATGCCATTGGGGGAATATTTTGGGTTAGGGATTCAACACTTGTCTTGCTATATATATAAGGTCATTTGACACATTTTAAGGAGGGGATTTAGAAAGAAGAACAAGACTTGGGACTTGAACATTAAACAGTTTTTTACACTTGAGAGCGGACAGACTTGAAACATTTTGAGAGTAAAAGAGAAATGCAATTTGAACTTTCACTCGAATAATTTCCGTTTGCTTTTCTCGAGTGTTATTCAAAAATCATTAAACTACTGCATCTTGTGTCCGTCGCTCTTCTGCTTTGACTGTGATTGCACTTTGGTATTGTTGGGTTTTCAATCTGTTACTGGGTTATTCTACTGGTTGTTGCTGGTTTTGCGGTGTTGCTGAATCTACTGTTGCTGTAGTATTATTGCTGCTGACTCCTACTTCTTTGTGCTCTTGTACTGCCATTTCCAGGTACACATTTGTACGCTCTCGGCTTGAAGCAAAAAATGAAATATTAATCAGGCTTTGTTCCTGTTGAATTCCTCCTGTTTAGATTTGTGTTTGAATATAAATTTCCATTCTTTGTATAAAAATGTAGTTGATTGATTGATGAGTAATGGGGTTGCATATATATAACTTCTTCATCCAATAATGTTAGTTTAAATTAATCAAAGAATAGTTAATCTGTTTTGATATTATGATGTGTCAATCTCATGTTTTAGTATTATTGAATAATAGAATATAGAATGAAAGCAGTTTTTCTTTGTACAAACTCGATCGCAATTTTCCATTCGCATTAGCCGTAAACTAATAACTAATATGTTACGTTTTTAGCATGTAATTAATTAAGAGATTTTCTTTTATTTTAGAGACGAACTTAATAGAAGAAATGTAGTCACTGTAGGTTTATCCTTAAAAATAAAAATGAGACGAGCCTCGCCAAATAAATCACACATCACTGGGGCCCTCACTAAATACATAACCATTGACTAGACTTTGGATTTGGCCGTTTAATGAACCTTCACGACCTCTTCCTAAAATAACAATACGTTAGTCTCTTTAGGACGCGCCTTAATAAATCTTACCTTCTTAAACTCGGGTGCACATTTAAGTGACCCAAATCCAAATCTCAACGGAGTCGAAATGTGTCTCTAATCACGGGTACATTGATTGTGACGTGGTTCGAGATGCGTGTCCATGACGTTGCAAATTCCTTTTAAAAATAAGAATGAGATGAGCCTCGCCGAATAAAAATACAAAATTGCGGGGCCCTCAGTAAATATTTGCTTTAAAATTGCTTAGACTTCGGGATGGACCGTTTAGCAAAACTCCACGGCCCTACCCAAAGTAAATGATACGCTAGTCGCTTTAGGCGCGCCTTTAATAATTTAATTTTCTTAAAACTCGGGTGCACATTTATGTGATCCAAATCCAAATCTCAACAGAGTTGAAATACGCCAACAACCACGGGTGCATTGATGTGACGTGGTTCGAGATGTGTTTCCACGACGTTGCAATTCTTGATAAAAATAACAGTAAATGATAAAAGCGGTTAAAAGTTAAATTTTGCACATAGGTTCGACTTATATTAAATCAGATAATCAAGCCTAATATGACAGTTGAGCGACCGTGCTAGAACCACGGAACTCGGGAATGCCTAGCACCTTCTCCCGGGTTAACAGAATTTTTTATCCAGATTTCTGGTACGCAGACTGTAATATGGAGTCATTCTTTTCCTCGATTTGGGATTAAAATTGGTGACTTGGGAGACCCTAAATCTCCCAAGTGGCGACTCTGAAATAAATAAACAAATCTCGTTTCGATTGTCCTTTAATTGGAAAAAACTCATACGCCCCTGCGGGTGCGGAAAAAGGAGGTGTGACAGATGCAGGCACTAGGATTGCGAAATCGTTAAACATATTGTACGCCTATAGGACAAACATTGTTCAAGAATACGATTCTCAGAACCATTGCACTTGCCAACATTTGCTATCAGCACACACCAGTGATGTTCCGTATGTCACAATGCTCTCCAGTAATCACAACGCCGCAATCTGCTATCAGCTAAGAAAACTCTACTGTCAATTGTTATCTTATTTCTTGCATAAGGCTACCATCCTGCCTTCCGAGACTAAACGTTGTCTCCATCTATATTTGCATTGCATAAGGCTACTATTTTGCCTTCCAATTTGAATAAGGCTACCATTATGCATTCCGAGGTTAAGCTCTGCCTCCATCTGCATCTGCATTGCATAAGGCTACTATTCTGCCTTCCAATCTACATAAGGATATCATTCTGCCTTCCAAGACTAAACGTTGTCTCCATCTGCATTGCATAAGGCTACCATTCTGCCTTCCGAGACTAAACATTGTCTCCATCTGCACCTACATTTCATAAGGCTACCATTCTGCCTTCCGAGACTAAAGGTTGTCTCCATCTGCATTTGCATTGCATAAGGCTACTATTCTGCCTTCCAATTTGCATAAGGCTACCATTCTGCCTTCCGAGACTAAATGATGTCTCCATCTGCATTTGCATTGCATAAGGCTACCATTCTACCTTCCGAGGTTAAGCTCTACCTCCATCTACATCTGCATTGCATAAGGCTACTATTCTGTCTTCCAATCTGCACAAGGATACCATTCTGCCTTTTGAGGCTAAGCTCTGCCTCCAATTTTCTTCGAAACTAAGCGCTATCCCGAACACTATTTATCTCGCTTCTCTTACGAGCTAAGCTCTTCCCTTCAATTCGCAAGACTATGCTCTGTCTTGTCCACATCATACTACTGCATCCTTCATGGGCTGAAATATCGCCAACTCATCTAAAGGCGTCATCATTCGGAGGCACAATCTTCATAGCCCGAGAACACCATGTCATGGCCTGAGGATCTCTTTCAATCTTTTGCATATCATTATTCAAAGGCGTTATGGTTCGGAGGCACCATCCTCATAGCCAGAGAACATCATTTCATGGCCTGCGAATCCTGTATCAAACAACCCATAGCCCTGGACATCATGGTCTGAGGGCGCCATTCCTAACCGTCCAAAGACAACATTCATGGCCCGGCGGAAATTTGCATCATATTTAAATTTATGCACATTATACGCTTGTATTGCTTCTATTTGCAGGTAAGACGGCGAGCAACGGCTATCCCAACAGGAGCAATCCCACCCCAGATTCCTCAAGTCATATCAAACCTAACCATTTCGGTAAGCTATTCACTCACCCAGCCCTAGAGGTTGCGTCCGTTCTTGAAATGGCTTCATCGGTATACTCCGTCGATGGATCCTGAACTACATACGGCCTGATTTCTGTAAAACTAGGGATATGTAGGCAACTCAGAAACCAGGGTGCGGCCTAAATCTCTTCAAACCATTTCGCTCGGTCAAAATTGGCCATCATATCTTTACCCGATAACTCTTTCATCCTTTCCGCGTAAAGAGGGGTAGCGGTTGATACCCAATTTTTTCTCAAATTATTTTAAATTTTCATATAGACCATCAAAATTATGTTTACATAACAATTGGTATTTTTCTATAATTTTCCTCATATTTTACTAATTCATTTTTTATTTATCCAGTATTTTTATGTCTAATAATTAATTATAAATTGTATTACAGGTGATTTCAAAAGTATTCCTTGATTTAATATATAATTTTTGGTCCTATTAAGCCCAAATGTATTTCACAATTTAGCCAAATTGGCACTATCTGGTTATAATTGCAATGACTTTGCAATTATGGCCTAACTATATATTTTGTGCTATATTTTTACTCAATAATTAGCCATTTATATTTTTAATACTAATTAATCATTTAATTTAGTTTATTAAGCATCAATTTCATTTTTTATAATTATTAGCCATTTTTATAAATTATTTATCTATTTTTATGGGGTATTTAACAACTAGCCATTTTTAAATTTCAATTCTAACCTAATTAACCCAAACCCCTAACACAATAAACAAGCCTAGCTACCCAACCTAAAGTTAAAATCTTACCCGGCCCAACCCTCGTTCGATCTGAGCCGTTGACTAATTCAAATCAACGGCCCAGATTAATACTTACCATATTAACCCCTAAACGACTACCCCCTTTCTCATTTTTCCCTGTCTCCCTTCTCACCCATCTCTCAGAATCCTCTCAAATCTCTCTAGAACCTTCGTCTCCTGAGCTCTGTCTCTCCCTTCTCTGGCCATCTCCTCGCCGGAAACCATGAAGTTTCCACCTCTCATCAACCTTATGGATCTGTTTTTCACACCTGTGTCACCGGTGGAGGCTCTCAAGTGACCCTGAGGCGGTTCACTCCAATCTCCGGTCTCATGCCATGTTTTCTGGCCATCTATGGTCGTTCGAGTAAGATCTCTACATTTTCCGGCCAAAGGCCGGTGATATTTTAAGCTCTTTTCTCCTCCTTTGGGTTTGCTCTGGAAACCCTAGCTTTAAATCCTCCGATCTTTTTAGATCTGTGATGGATCTATGTGTCTTTTAAGGTTCTCACCTGTTTTCCTCAAAAGATTTCTCTGATTTCAAACGATTTCCTCATTTTCGAGACTAGGGTTTCAAAACTCTTTTGCAAAAACAATTTCTTTCTGATTATTAGCAATTACTTTGTGATTTTTAGCATGTTTAAACATCACCTGAGTCTTTCCTTATGCTCGATTCATTTTTGAAGAAACCCTAATACTTCTGGGTTCAATTTGAAGTTTGAGTCTATTTGCGATGTGTTTGCATGTCTCTCATGAACATTTTAGGTTTCATGTATGTTCTATATGCTCTTGTGCTTACTGCTCTAATTTTTTCTTAGTGTTTCTCTGATTTTTGTCAACACATATTATTTATCGTTTAATAGGTCTGACTATTTGTTTTATTGATTGTTCACATAATAATTTATATTGATTTTTGTGTAATCTCCTTAGACCTGCGATATCTTCCCTGGATCTGGGATTTTGTGTATTTTCCTTGTAATTCTGTACTGATTTTTCAAATTGTTTCCTTACTTTTGTGATACTTTCCTTAGTTAGTGCTGATTCCCTATGATTTTCAACCTCATTCGTGATTCTTTGAACTAACTTTCAGAATTAAAATTATACTATACCTTATTTATGTGCACAAATATGTTGTTAGTTATTTAACGTGTACTTTCCTTACTTGAAAATATTCTATACTTAGTCCTTATTACATGCTACATGCTTTTACTATTCCTATTATGGTAAAATCAGTCTTATAAGTAATTCTTTTCCTTATTTGATACAACTTGTACCCGTTTGAACTATGACTCCCTAATTGAAGGGAGTCCGGGTCTTTAATTGATTATGATTTGTATTATTTCTATAATTATATTAAGTCAGTACTTATTACCTTATTTTCCTGCTTGTTCTCAAACTATAAGTATCTACCCTCTCTTTATGCATAACAGATGAACAATTCCAATGTTCTAAACTCTCTCTTACACATATAGATATTCTCTTGCTGCTCTTGTTGTTTACTTGATATTCAGTCGGTTGCAAGACAAAACTAAATTATTACATTGCTCTACTTCTCTATTGGTCTACTGCTCTACTACTCGAGACATTACTGCTCTACTTCCCTTCATTGTACTGCTCTTCACTCCTCACACTGCACTTATTCTCTCATTTTTACTAGTATGTTTTCAGTTTAACTTACAACATCCAAAATAATATGTCTCTATTTGTATTGCACTTCCTTTTGTTTCTCTTATGCTTCTACTTGTGGTTCTGCTATCTCCCTTGCAATTAGCATGCCTATTTTGTCATGTGATTACCCCTTCTCTGTAATTCAGCATGTCTACTGCTTTCTTACATTTTTTACTACTATTATGCCCTACCCCCTAACCCCTAATACATTATAAGCATGTGTTCGTGACACCTAGTTACCATGTGATCCTGAATCCTTCCCCCTAAACCTAATGTGTAACTCTATTTAGCACCCGTTAATCTAATACTGTTAAGCTCCTGGCATGAACACTTTGTGATAGACTATTGCTGTGACTATTTAAGTTTTGTAGTACTTTTCTGGTGTTAACCTGTGTGCAAATATGCTTTCACGTATGAACTACTTGTCCTCAATTCCTCCTTTCCCTGTTTGTGTTTGAACTATGTATGTTGATTTGGTTTTGAGTTGCTGATTGTCCTGTTTCGTTTTTTCTTCAAACTGGTTTTCACTAAGGCAAACTCTTTTATTGCTTTCAAAAACTTATTTCAAACTAATCATTGTCAAAACTATTTCCAACTCAACTCTTTTAAACATATGTCAAGCACTCTCACTCTACTCTTAGACCACTAAGTTCTGCCCCTTTTGTGTGAGCTTTGCCTTGGGACCCTTAAGCTCCCTCTGAACTTGGACACACAAAAGCTTGCCTTTCCACACTTCACTTACTTTGTCTTGGCTCTGAAATCTGGGTGTGAGCACTTCTCGGGATCCCTTGAGGTCCTTAGGGAACTCTTACACACCCACATATGAGAAAGGCTATGGAACAATCTTGACATTTGAGGTGATTTATTACATAACTCAGAGAGGAAGTCCTAATCAGGTGTTGAGAATCTGGGTCTGTCTTCAGGCTCTCTATAGTGTAACTTTTTACTTTTTATTTTTCTTTTCTACTTATGTTAATTCATTTTAGTATTGATCTGTAATAATCTATTGTGAACAACTATTAGGGTTGGCTAGTGAAAAGGGAGGGTAGTTATATATGCTATCAACATCAATGGGTAGAAACCATGTCTTAGGTTTACATTTCCTATATGTGCATTAGAATCCATGTGTAAGATCAATCCATTCAAAGCATATCATGCATTAGACAGCATATTCTTAGGTTTACTATTTCAACATCTCATTTTGCATTACTTTACCACTTAGAAATCGTGCTTTAGGCTAAAGAACAACATCAATATGAAACTGTTGCTCTTGCACACCTTGAAGCTATGATGTAATTCTTTGGGGATTTAGAAACCATGCTCTAGGAATTCTGCATATTCTGCAATCATTCTGCATTTTTCATATGTGCACGTTAGATACCCTATTTTAGGATCTCGTTCACACTTGCTCAGTCATACCTAGTTAAACTATTGATGCATTAAAAAGGACATAAAATAGTCTCACGATTGATTATCCTATTTAAGTAAAACTGGTCATAATCCCTACACGTCTTTGCAACATTTATAACAACATGCTTTAGGTAAAATAACTTCCAAATCGTTTTATAATTCTGGTAACTGTTGCATCTTATTTTTACGCCTAGGCAAATCTTAGGTAATCAACTTAAAAATAAAATCAGTACCGTCTTTGTAATTATTGTTTGACTGTCAGCATGTTAAAATCAGTAGGCAAGCCTGATTAGGACTTCCTATTTGAGTTATGTCATAAATATGACTCTGTTGTTATCACTTAGATACCATGTTTAGGATATGAATTTAGACCTTAATTATGTATGAGTCATGTTGTTTATGGGTACTGTATGTGGAGGTATATCTGAGCCTTTCACTGGTCTTCCATGCTCCCCTTAATTGAAGTCCTACTTGTTTATTATATGTCGCCTTAGTATTTTACCTTTAAACTTGAGGGTCTTCCTAGAACCCCCCTTTTATAGGATAGGAGTCCTAAATTCCTCTGAGACTGATAGGAAGGGACGGGTAACAGCATGCAATAGGGGTCGAGACCAACCCTCACTTTAATTACCTTCACAGGGCGGGAAAGGGTAGATATGGATATGATGACCGGTGCGTTAATACCACGTGTAGCCCCTCTTTGAGGAGTGTCATACGGGTATTGCATTGATGTGATCCATATTATAAATAAACCTAAGATACCCCTTTTACATTCCCAAATATGCTTGGATTGTAATTATTTTCAAAATCTTGCTTTTCATTAACTGCTTTCCAAACATCTGTGTACTTAAACTTAAATCCCCTACTATTTGAGCCATACTTGTTTATTTGTTACTTGTACAAATTCACAAAAAAAAACTGTTTGGCCGGGAACCACACTAGTGGATCCTGAGGGTTGCCTAACACATTTCCCTTAGGATAATTTCAAGCCCTTGCCCTGTCTCTGGTTACCAAACGTAGTTATAAATGAACCCTATAGGTGTCCTAACGCGCCTTAAATCATTAGGTGGCGACTCTTCAAAAAATGCAAACCCCCTTTCCAAAAGGAAAGAGTTGTCCCAACCAAAAATGTCATAAACCCGATTTCGCGAGAAAAAGGGGGTGCGACACCTGTCAGTCTGTAGTTTGGACTTGTTACTTACTGAGTTGGTGTACTCACGTTACCCCCCCTGCACCTTATGTGCAGATCCAGGTATCTCATGCCATAGTAGCGGCTGTTGATTATATCATTGTGGACTTTTCCTTAGAGATCGCGAGGTAGTTGCTTGACGACCGTAGTTCTGCCTTCTCCTTCCTTATCTTCCTTTAGTATATTTTCTGGATATTCTCAGACTGTGTTGGTCTTGTTATTTCGAACAGTTGTAGTAGTTTTGCTCAGGATTTAGTGACACTCGAGGTCGGGCTTGTATTTCTTTTCGCTGGATTTTGATTTCTACTATTATCTTATTGGATTTCTATTAAAATTATGATTTTATTAAGTTTTAAATTGAAAAAATGGAGTTTTTTTTTTGGAAAATAAGTGGCTGGCCTAGTTTCACGATAGGCACCATCACGACCAGGTCGATTTTTGGGTCGATATAGTATTATAACTTGCATGTATGGTCGATTTCGTTTTTTGTGCGTTTCGGAGTTGATATGGTATGATGATTCTCATTTTAGAAGCTTAAGTGGTAAAAGTTGACCGGAGTTTGACTTTTATGTAGACGACTCCAAAATCGTATTTTGATGATTTTAATAGCTTTGTATGATGATTTTGGACTTATGCGTATGTCCGGATTTGGAGGTTCGTAGATTGATTTGACGTATTTTGGCGAAAGTTGAAAAGTTGAAGGTTTGGAAGGTCGAGAGATTTGACCGGAATTTTAATTAGTTGATATCGGGTTTGGATCTTGATTCCGGGAGTTGGTATAGTTCTGTTGTGTCATTTGGGACTTGCATGCAAAATTTGAGCTCATTCGGAATTTTATGCTGGGAACTGAAAAGGAAATGTAACTTTGGCACCCTGTATTACTGAAAAGGAAATGTAACCAGGGGTTGGCATCCTGTATTACTGAAAAGGAAATGTAACCAGGGGTTGGTGCTGTAGACACCTGATTTTTGACCCTCCCCGAGAATTTTCACATTTTTAGCGTGAATATGTGAAATTGGGTCTAATATAGCCATTTTAACTATTTTTACTTTATTTCGTTGCAAAAAGAAAAATTACAAAAAATATATATATAAATTTTAGTTTATGTATTTCTCATAAACTTGAAAAAATACAAAAATTGCACTCTATTTTTGTACTTTATATAATTTCGAAAATAACCAAAAATATAGTTCTATTAATGTTTTGTAGTCATTTTAATTTTTGAAAAATACAAAAAATATTACTTTATATTTTATCCTTATATAAAAACGAAAATTACAAAAAAAATAATTTTATTAATATTTCGTAGCTATTTTAATCTTGAAAAATATTAAAAAAGATATAGTTTTGTTTAAATATTAGTCTTATTTTGGTAGCTATTTTGCTTACATAGGATTAGTCGAACAACGTCGTGTTCTTAATCGGGTCCGGGCAAAAGAATAATATTCGGGTTCAAACTACCCGGTGTTAGGCCTAATTTTCGGAACTAACCCATAATAATCCGAGTCCACCACACATGGGGGACACGCGTGGGGAACACGGACGGAACACAACACATGGGGAACCCCACCACGCGTGGGGGACACAAGCCTTGAACCCCACCACGCGTGGGACTCATTTTTCTTGGCAAAAGGCTAATTAATACACGGACAAGGATTTTGAAAAGGGAGGACTTTTGAAAATTTGGAAAGGCTTGGCACTGTTCCTCCGTCTTCTTCCTAAAAGGAGAAGAACAAAAACGATAAAAAACCCTACTCCAAAACCTTCACGTCCGAAACAGCAAACAAAAACCACCATCGTCTTCCTCCTTAGCTCAAGACCGAAAACCCTAAGCAAAACCCTACCGTCCCCCACCAGCAACACCAAACAGACCACTCATCCTCCTCCTAGCTCCGTCAAACTATTTGCCGGCGAACCTCCATTAAAGCCGTCGAGCAGCAGCTGTTGCTGCTGCGTCGTCGCTGTCCGTCGACCACGTCCAAACACCTGCCCAAAACCACCACGAAAACCACCAGTCCGTCACCTTCCCCATCACCCTCCCATCGTGAAACCACCACTCCCCGACGTCGGAACCACCACCCAAACCAGTCCAGTAGCAACCATCGCTGCAGAAGTCGACCCTACGTCCAAACGCCATAACCATTGTCATCACTTTCTTCGTCATTCCGTCCGTCGACCCTACTGTTGTTTCGTCGTTCGGGCAGCAGTTGTTGCTGCGTCGCTGCGCTGCCGAGTAGCTGTCGCTACAGTCTTCTCCTTCGCGCCACCAACTCCCGCCATAGCTGCCCTTTCCTCACAACCAAACGACCCCTTCTGATGCAGCTTCACGTACCAGTTGCTGCGCCGGAAAAATACAGCAGCAACTAAACAATCCCTGGTCGTTGACAGTTGTGGGTCCGAGCTTTCTATTTCCATCGAGGTCGTCTTTGGTTCGTCGAGGTCCGGTACGTCGAGGTGTTTGTCCGAGGTTTCGTCATTGTTCCTCGTTGAGTGAGGTCAGGTTCGAGTTCCGTAGGAGGCACTGTTTGTCGTTCTAGGTTTGTCGAGGTTCGAAGGTTAGTGTTCTTCGTCCTTTGTTTCATTTCATTCGTTTTGCATATTATGGTTCAAGGCAAATGAGAATATTTGATATTGATGAATGTCAACAATGCAATTTTTGTTGTTGTGTTAAAAATGTTTATTCTATGTTTAGTTACTGCATGCTTAAAGTAAATGTGAGCATATGAACGGTTTGTGTGTCCTTTGTTAAATTGCTTTGGTTTTTTTTTCATTTTTACCATGGATATTATTACCTGTTAGAATCGTTGTTGTTTTGTTTAACCTCGGACGACTTCATTGGTAGAAAATCGTAGTTGTCTTAAGTTTGCCCTCAAATAATAAAAACGAGACGAGCTTCGCCACGTAAAAAATGTACAAATTGTGAGGCCCTCACAAAATATATGTATTAAATACTTAGATTCCGGGATAGGCCATTTAGCAAATTTCACGGCCCTACCCAAAATAAATGATACGCTAGTCGCTTTAGGCGCGCCTTTAATAATTTAATTTTCTTAAACTCGGGTGCACATTTATGTGACCCAAATCCAAATCTCAACGAAATCGAAATGTGTCTCTAATCACGGGTATATTGATTATGGCGTGGCCCGAGATGCATTTCCATGACGCTGCAAATTCTTTAATAATAAATGAGACGAGCCTCGACAAACAAATGTACAAGTCGCGGGGCCCTATAAATGTATATATTAAAATACTTAGAATTCGAGGACAGGCCGTTTAGCGAATTTTACGGCCTTCCCAAAATAATAACACGATAGTCGCTTTAGGCGCGTGTTTAATAATCTTACCTTCTTAAACTCGGGTGTGCATTTCATGCGACCCAAATCCAAATCCTAAAAAATTGAACATAAATATGTTCCGGATCGCGGGTGCATTTCATGTAACGTGGTTCGAGATATATTTTCACGACGTTGCAATTCTCGTAAAAAATAATAATAAAAGCGGTCAAGAGTTTAAAACTTGCACATAGGTTTAACATGTATAAAATCAGATAATCAAGCCAAATATAACAGTTGAGCGACCGTGCTAGAACCACGGAACTCGGGAATGCCTAACACCTTCTCCCGGGTTAACAGAATTCCTTATCCGGATTTCCGGTACGCAGACTGTAATATGGAGTCATTTTTTCCTCGATTCGGGATTAAAATTGGTGAATTGGGACACCCTAAATCTCCCAAGTGGCGACTCTGAAATAAACAAACCAATCACGTTTCGATTGTCCTTTAATTGGAAAAAACTCCCTTGTACCCCCTCGGGTACGGAAAAAGGAGGTGTGACAGCTCTGGAGACTCCGCTGGGGACAAGGACCCAGAACCACTGGTTCAGGGTTAAGAATTCGAGCTTAAAATAATTGTTATTATTTGGCTTTATTTATTATCTGATTTTTACATGTTTGAGCCTAATGTGCTAAATGCTGCTTTTACCGCTTTGATATTATTTGGACTGTATATAAACTGTGCCGAAACCCTTCTCTTCTTACCTCCGGGGAGAAGCTCGCTGGTCGAGACTCCCTATTCTGTTAGTGTCAATACCCGAAATAAGAAAGAGGACGGATAAGTTACGAAGCCGGACGGCCTTTTGGTTCCCGGTAAGTTGCCCCCTCCTCGACTCGAGTTGTCCGCTCGGGTACACTGTCTAGAACACTGACCCAGGTTTTTGAACATAGAATAACGTGGCTTCATGCCGGATCCCTAGTAGGAGTGTTTATTTGCATCATGTGCATTTGACTTAGGGGACTCAACACAGGGGTTGGGTCCGTCGAGGACAAACAACCTAAAAATAATAGACCATCTTTTGGCATCCTATGTGCTACATGTTGTATTTATTCAAGGGTGAATGGGTCATTTGGCGGACCAATAATAGTTGAGGACAAATAACGCTCCTTATCATGCTGATCACGTTAAATAAGAAAGTTGCACGATTTTTGATAAGTGTCACACCTCCTTTTTCCGCCCCCGCGAGGGTACAAGGAGTTTTTTCCAATTAAAGGACAGTCGAAACGGGATTTGTTTATTTATTTCAGAGTCGTCACTTGGGAGATTTAGGGTGTCCCAAGTCACCAGTTTAATCCCGAATCGAGGAAAAGAATGACTCCATATTACAGTCCGCGAACCAGAAATCCGGATAAGGAATTCTGTTAACCCGGGAGAAGGTGTTAGGCATTCCCGAGTTCCGTGGTTCTAGCACGGTCGCTCAATTGTCATATTTGGCTTATTTATCTGATTTTAATACAATTATGAACCGATGTGCCAATTTTAACTCTTTACCACTTTATTATTATTATTATTATTTTAAAAAAAAAATTGTGAACATCGTTTAAAACATGTCTTTGGATTACGTCACATGAAATGCACCCGCAATCCGGAACACATTTTTATTCAATGTTTTAGGATTTAGATTTGGGTCGCATGAAATGCGCATCCGAGTTTAAGAAGGTAAAATTAATTAAATCGCGCCTAAAGAGTCTAGCGTATCATTATTTTGGGTAGGGCCGTGAAATTTGCTAAAACGGCTCCTCCCTAATTCTAAGCGATTAAATGTACATTTATTGAGGGCCCCGCAATCTATACATTTCATTAAGCGAGGCTCATCTCATTTATTTGGACAAATCTTAAAACGACTACATTTTTCTATAAAAATGAGTCTCTAAAATAAAGAAAGAAAATCCTAATTTATTACTAGCTTTTATTATTTTAAGAAGACATGACATGCTAATTGCTTGATTAATACAAATATTGATGAAAAAGGAATTTCACTCTTAATTTCGAAATTATAAATAAAATAAAAATTCAACAACTAATATTCAAAATAAACAAATATAGCTAGATTAAAACTCAGCATTGTTATTTTTTTTTAAAAAAAAATTATTGAGATTAATTATTCACAATCATTTGAAACTAGATTTAACCATAATTACTAAAGCTTATTAGAAAGTTTATTAGACTTAAACGTTCTCTTAATCTTGCTTAAGCTCAAGTCATGCCTTAATGCCTAATTTACGATGTTTAATTTAAATTCGTGTCTTAGCTAAATTTAGCTACTTGTTCATGATCAACCTATAATCTTGAAGCCTTCATAACTAGTGAATTAACCTATTTTGCCGAACTGATTTATTACAGACTAACTTATGATATTATTTTCTTATTCCAGTTATTATTTAGTAATTCATGAAATAGCTTAAATACAATCAACAAAAGGAACAAAGAAATAAAAACGAAATTAAAACTTCAAATTTTCATTCTTCATATGTATTCACGCTTCATATTTCGGATTACAATAAACAGCTTTTCAGTTGTGTACCTGATATTGGAAGCAAAAGAAAATGAATATGAGAATCAGCAACAGCAGTAAAATCAGTACAACACAGCAACAATAGCCCAGCAACAGTAACAACCCGGTAACAGACCGGTGGAGTAGTAATCCAAAAAAAACAAAAGCTTCCAGCTTTTATGAAACAACAATTAATTCTGATTTCAAACAACAAAAGAAAACAGAATATTTTTTTTAGTTTTTTTTTATATTTGAAAGCTTAAATATTTTTCGGAATTTTCTATCTCTTAAATGTTCAGCCCTTTTCTCTCTCTTATTTTCAGCTTTGTTTCTCTCTCCCGTTTTTTCCTGTCTGTGTATTTCTCTTCTCCTCCCATCTGATTTCCAGACTTCTATATATATAATCCTCACCCTTTAATCAATTAAATCAATCCCTTTCTCTACCAAACCCATTATCTTCCCACTCATCCCCATTACATTAAATAAATATATCACACCACCCCATTATATTTTGTCCCCCATGCCTAACATAAAATAATGCAAGATTCCCCTTTAAATTAAATCTTGTCCCCCCTTTATATTAAATAATCATATCACAACCCACCCCATTTCATTTTGTCCCCCATGCTTCAAATAAACAATTACAAAATGTACAATTCCTAAACTACCCCTTCCGACCTTACTGAAATTACCAAACTACCCCTGAACGTATTACAAATTTACCAAACTACCCATCAGCTATAACACATCAATTAATCAAACTTAACCAAAATATAGACAATATGATCAATTTCTAACAATGTTCAAACAACAATATGAACACGGATGAACATCATAACAACAATATCACATGAACATGATTTTAACAACATTTCAACAACAAATCACATGAACACAAATTGAACAACCAAGAACAACTAAAATTTGATTGAACAATATTTTTAGCAACAACAAACCTATTTTTCGGATTTAAACAACAATAACAATCAAACAAGTATATTTAGATTTCTAAATTCAATCATATTGAACTTAAAATCCACTCTAACAATATTACAACAAACAATTCTTATATTAAACTTTAAACAAGATTATGAGACCAATTCAAGAAATAATCACAAATGGTAAACAAGAAATCAAACTATACACATTTCGGATTCAAAATCAAACAAACATAATATGAACATGAATTAAATCTAAAAATAAAAACGACGGATTCAAATGACTAAAACCAACATACTTCCCTTATTGCAACTAAATTCTTTTAGGCAAATGACAAAACAAAACTAAGAAGAAACAATTATGAATTTAAACTTGAACTTTAACAATATTAACAATTTCCGGAAAATACATCAAATACATGAAACAAATTGAAGAAACAATTAATTAAATTTCAATTTGAATCTAACAAATATTAAACTAACAAATATTCACTTAAACAACAATACAAACATGAAATAAACATGAAAAATAACTAATTAATCCTTCCTTTGAAATCTGAAAAATTTATCTAACAAACAACATATGAACATGAACTAAAAATTAAGTCAAACGATAAACAAAACAAACATTTGCCGATTTTAGATTCGAAAATATCAAAACAAAAATGCGGACAATATAAAACTCAAAAATCCACTAACCGGATCGACATGAAATATGTATGGACTGACTCGACGAACCTCGGCCAAAGCTCGACCAAACGGCGACGAACACGAACTTACGAAACCAACTGAAGCCGCGCCGAAGCAGCAGCAACAGTTGTCGCGGCAGAAGTGCATGAACAAGGCAGCTGGGATTCACTTGTTTACGTGAAGGAGATGGAGTGAAGCAGAAGTCATGAGAGCAAGTGGTCGACTGGTTCTATCGACTGGTTCTGTCCATCGACTGAAGACGCAGCAATGGGGGGGGGGGGGAATTGGACGAGGCAGCAGGCAGGGAGGAAGTCGACGCAGTAACTCGGCAGCAGCAGCTCGGAAGCAATGGTCGACGAAGGCAATGGCAGCAGTAGCAGCTGCGTGAGCAGCAGGTGGTCGTCCCTGGTCGTCGACTGTAATCGACAGAAATGGGGGTTGACGACGAGGGTAAGGGCAGTCGGAGAAGAAGGCAGCGCAGTAGCAGCTGCGTGAGCAACAATGGCGACTGGCCATGGCGAGGGTGAGCAGCTTGGACATAAGACGTCGATGTTCGTTCGGATGAAGAAGATGAAGCAACGGAGAAACCATGGACGACGTCGACGGAAAAGATGAAGACGTGAAGATGGAGGGGAATGGGAGAGGGAAGCCATGGTTGTGCTTTGGAGTTTTGAGGAAGAAGAAGGAGAATAGGGGGCGGATGCTTTAGATTTTTAGGGTTTTCTTCTCTTATTTTTTTTTGTTTTGTTTTTGTTTTGTAAAAATGAAAGACAAATGGGGTTTGAGTCTTTTGGGTTATGGACTGGGTCGACCCAGTTCGAAATGGACTGGGTCGTAGGGAAGATTGGGCCAATTTTTGGGCCTGTGGCTTGAAATTGAAGAAGAGGCCTAATTCCGACTTTCTTTATATTTTTGCTTTCTTTTCTTCTTTTATTTCTCTAAAACTAAATTATAAAAATACTTAAACTATTATTAAGAATTAAATTAAGTTATAAAAGCGCAAATTAACTCCCAATAACAATTAACGCACAATTAAGTATTAATTAAGCATAAAATTGTATATTTGGACATTAAATGCTAAAAATGCAAACGATGCTTATTTTTGTAATTTTTTAATTTTTGTAAAACAAATTTAATTACTAACAACTATAGAATTAAATCCTACATGCAAAATGCGACATATTTTTGTATTTTTTATTAATTTATCAAATAAACACGCACAGACAAATACAAATAATTATTCAAAATATCACAAAATATCACAAAATTGCACACCAAAAGAAAAATCATTTTATTTTTGGATTTTTTGGGAGTAATTCTCATATAGGGCAAAAATCACGTGCTTACAGCTGCCCCTCTTTGCCCGGAGACACGAAGGGTTTTCGTGCAAAGATAAAGCGAGCGATTTTTGCCCATCCGAGTACTCCGTGTGAAGCATTTTTTTGAAAAAGATTTGACCGAACCTTTGCTTCAAAGGTTTCCTACATATCCTGGGCTAAACAGGAATCAGGTCAATGTAGTTCGGGAAGTTTTTGGTAGCTGGGACTACCGTGGGACTGCGATGTTACTGCTGTTGCATGCTGTTATCACTGCTTACCGATCTCCTTGTTACACCGTGCTTAAAAGAAAACAAGAAGCTAGGCTAGACTAAAATTTGTTCTTGTTGCCTTGCTTTCTTGTCGGCTTGTGTTTCCTCCGGTGCTTTTCTTTCGATGTTTTTCTTCCTTTTGACACATGCACTTGAGTTTGTGCTGGGACCTCTTGTTGCAACCTTCTGCTTCCCGGTGCTGGGGATTTTATTGTTTACTGCTGGGGATTCCTGTTGTAACCTTCCGCCTTCTGGTGGGGTTACTGATTCCAAAATCTGTAATACAAGACTAAAAAGTTGCTTCAATGCAAAATTATGAAATGTATGCCCGCATTATACTGGTGGGCGACCTAGAGCTGAAAGTATTCCCGCATTTTACTGGTGGGCGACCTAGAACATGAATGTATTCCCGCATTTTACTGGTGGGCGACCTAGAACAGAAAGTATTCCCGCATTTTACTGGTGGGCGACCTAGAACTGAAATGTATTCCCGCATTTTACTGGTGGGCGACCTAGAACAGAAAGTATTCCCGCATTTTACTGGTGGGCGACCTAGAACATAAAGTATTCCCGCATTTTACTGGTGGGCGACCTAGAACTGAAATGTATTCCCGCATTCTACTGGTGGGCGACCTAGAACTGAAATGTATTCCCGCATTTTACTGGTGGGCGACCTAGAACTGAAATGTATTCCCGCATTTTACTGGTGGGCGACCTAGAACTGAAATGTATTCCCACATTTTACTGGTGGGCGACCTAGAACTGAAATGTATTCCCGCATTTTACTGGTGGGCGACCTAGAACATAAATGTATTCCCGCATTTTACTGGTGGGCGACCTAGAACTGAAATGTATTCTCGCATTATACTGGTGGGCGACCTAGAACTTAAAAGTATTCCCACATTCTACTGGTGGGCGACCTAGAACTGAAATGTATTCCCGCATTTTACTGGTGGGCGACCTAGAACTGAAATGTATTCCCGCATTTTACTGGTGGGCGACCTAGAACATAAAGTATTCCCGCATTTTACTGGTGGGCGACCTAGAACAGAAAGTATTCCCGCATTTTACTGGTGGGCGACCTAGAACAGAAAGTAAAAGGACAGAAATGTATGCCTCTGTTATATGGGCGGGCTCCCAACTTCAATGCTAACTTAGGAGGAAATGCGTCTCCTATGGGTAAACTAAACTTAGGAGGAAATGCGTCTCCTATGGGTAAAACTAAACTTAGGAGGAAATGCGTCTCCTGTGGGTAAAACTAAACTTAGGAGGAAATGCGTCTCCTGTGGGTAAAAGTAAATTTAGGAGGAAATGCATCTCCTATGGGTAAACTAAACTTAGGAGGAAATGCGTCTCCTATGGGTAAACTAAACTTAGGAGGAAATGCGTCTCCTATGGGTAAACTAAACTTAGGAGGAAATGCGTCTCCTATGGGTAAAAGTAAACTTAGGAGGAAATGCGTCTCCTATGGGTAAAAGTAAACTTAGGAGGAAATGCGTCTCCTATGGGTAAAAGTAAACTTAGGAGGAAATGCGTCTCCTATGGGCAGAACTAGACTTAGGAGGAAATGCGTCTCCTGTGGGTAAAACTAAACTTAGGAGGAAATGCGTCTCCTGTGGGTAAAAGTAAATTTAGGAGGAAATGCATCTCCTATGGGTAAACTAAACTTAGGAGGAAATGCGTCTCCTATGGGTAAACTAAACTTAGGAGGAAATGCGTCTCCTATGGGTAAACTAAACTTAGGAGAAATGCGTCTCCTATGGGTAAAAGTAAACTTAGGAGGAAATGCGTCTCCTATGGGTAAAAGTAAACTTAGGAGGAAATGCGTCTCCTATGGGCAGAACTAGACTTAGGAAGTGCGTCTCCTATTGGCAGAACTAGACTTAGGAAGTGCGTCTCCTATTGGCAAAGGCATGGAATGTATTCCATTGTTATACAGGTGGGCGCCTAAAATATGCAATGGACAGACAAGAAAAGTATTCCTTTCGTTATTCAGGTGGGCGTCTGGCTTCAACAATAACTTTGAAAATAAAATCCTATTCGAGGGCGGATGAACCCAAAATATCCTATTCGAGGGCGGATGAACCCAAAATATCCTATTCGAGGGCGGATGAACCCAAAATATCCTATTCGAGGGCGGATGAACCCAAAATATCCTATTCGAGGGCGGATGAACCCAAAATATCCTATTCGAGGGCGGATGAACCCAAAATATCCTATTCGATGGCGGATGAACCCAAAATATCCTATTCGAGGGCGGATGAACCCAAAATATCCTATTCGAGGGCGGATGAACCCAAAATATCCTATTCGAGGGCGGATGAACCCAAAATATCCTATTCGAGGGCGGATGAACCCAAAATATCCTATTCGAGGGCGGATGAACCCAAAATATCCTATTCGAGGGCGGATGAACCCAAAATATACTATTCGAGGGCGGATGAACCCAAAATATCCTATTCGAGGGCGGATGAACCCAAAATATCCTATTCGAGGGCGGATGAACCCAAAATATCCTATTCGAGGGCGGATGAACCCAAAATATCCTATTCGAGGGCGGATGAACCCAAAATATCCTATTCGAGGGCGGATGAACCCAAAATATCCTATTCGAGGGCGGATGAACCAAAAATATCCTATTCGAGGGCGGATGAACCCAAAATATCCTATTCGAGGGCGGATGAACCCAAAATATCCTATTCGAGGGCGGATGAACCCAAAATATCCTATTCGAGGGCGGATGAACCCAAAATATCCTATTCGAGGGCGGATGAACCCAAAATATCCTTAAGACTTGAAAATGTCTTACCTCGAATACTTGCTGGGGATAACACTGTTGGGGAATTATTTACTTACCTGTTGGGGGGTAAAATGTTATCAGCTGGGAATAACGCTGTCGAGGATAACACTGTTGGGGGATTCTGATTCTTTCAGAACTAGTGCTTCACTGAGCTCAAGTTTCATCCCTTTGCTGGGGAACAACTTCCTCCATAGAACTTATTATGTTGGGGGCAACACTGGTTCTAAGACCACTTCCCTTGAGACTGGCGTTATCTTTATTCTTTCCCGCATGGGTACCTGACTTCCAGAAAATTTTCTAAGCGGAAGGAAAATTTTCTGCCCCAGTTTGATAATATCCCTTGCGGCATGCATTTCTGGCATCAATGCCATTTCCTTTACCTGTTTCAAATTAAACAAAATTTGTTAGTTTAAAACATAGTGGTTGGTTGTGATACCCCTACTGGGATGGCTTTTCCCTTTCTCCTTCCTTGCTCTGCGTTCCACAGCTTGTTGGGGATGATATTATGTGCTGGGGATAATCCCTTCCTGCTGGGGATATCCGTCTTCTTTTGTGACATAGCTCGGAAGCTGGCATTTCCCCGACCTTTTAGTCCTAGTATGAATTTCCCAAATCATGCTCATTGCTCTCCTTGATTTGCCCACGGGCTTTGGCCTTGAGGTTTATAACTTTGGTTTTGGCAAGGATATCCCTTTTGACACTCGTCAATCCTTTTGTCAATTCCCTTTTGCTGGGGATATTTTCTTGACACTGGCCTCGCATTTGTTCCTCGCTGACTATACCATTTGGATGCACTAGTCAGATCTCATTTTGTATAATTGGGAAGCTGATGACATATTTTGAAGTCAATTCACACTTGTTATGACCAGACAGACTCTATTGGGGAGTTTTTCTATGAAAGGAGAAAGATAAAAGAAACAAAATAAAAGACAAAGGAAACGATGACTCTTTTACAAAAGAAACTATAAATAAAAACCTATCAAACGAAAACAACGACTCTAATGGTCATGACATGCACATGTGGCCTATCCTCTGCCGTCAATCGTCTTTCAAGACCTTCAATTGGCAATTCTCCATCTGATTCCTAATCTTATTCGACTTGTAGTGCCCGAAGGGTTTTCACTATCAAGCCTCTCTCATTTTGGTTTTTCTCTCAGCTTTCATCGCCTTATGGTGTCCGTGAAGATTTTCACCGATAAGACTCTCTCATTTGTATCACTTTCCCGCTGGGGATTTGGAGTGTTGCCGGTATGACTCTCTCTGCTGGAGATTAGAGTCCTTTCTGTTGTGGAAAAGAGTGTTATGTTCGCCGGTAAGACTCTCATTTGTCTGACTTGGCATCTTTTGCAGACTGATCAGAAGGTCTTTCTTTGGACCGTAATGTGGGTTTTTTGGATAGGCTTAGAAAGAAAGGGTATTAAAGGCTCAAAACAAAATAAATTGGAGGTTTAAAATTACAACATTCGGAACCAATTTTGCTTACCACAAGCGCAACCCTTGCCCCAGTTTCTTGCTTGGGGATTATTTATTAAATTTTTTTTGAAGTGTGAATTACACCATGCATATCATGCACATTATGCACACTATGCACCCTATGACCGAGCTGTGAAGCGCCTACGTATCCTCTTTGAGGAATCAGGTCAAACGTAGTTCCCAATTCCTCTGTTTTCATTTGACTTTTTTTTTTTTTTATCATTTTCTTTTCTTTTCTTTTTCGTTTTGTTGTTTTCTTTTCTTCTTCTTTTTTTCATGTTTTCATGCCATGCTCGCGTTTTCTAGTCATTTTTACTGATTCCGAACGAGGGGTATGAAAGAAAAATAAGTAAGGCTCAAAAGGGGTAACGAAGGATAAAGTGTTTAGGTAGCAGAACAAAATGCCTTCGTCATTCCAGTCTTCAAAACATGCCAAATGCAAACAACACAACAAACAATAGATTTATAGTCTCTTCCGACGGTGCTGGGCTTGACAATTATGTTAAACATTTGCTTTTCCCTTTGTTATTTCTAAAACATCGTTGGGCGACACTCTCATTATCATGAATGACCCTCACGCCAATTTGGAGAATCTTGATTTTAACGGTTTTCTTTGTGTTTAACTTGCCCCAGTTCCACATGACTCGGGCTTCAAATAATCCCAAACCGTTCTTATTTCCTTTAAATGGTCTGATCGCCTTTCCAGGGTTTTACGATTAACTTTTAAAGTTAGGCCCAAACTGTGTGCGCATGTCATGTCACTAGAATCGGCACTGAACAAAAATGATAAAAGGACTAAACAAAGAGATGACTGGAAATAAAGAAAGACCGGATTTTGTATTAGACTACTGGTGAAATGGTTTAAATAACAAAACAAACAAAATAGTCCAGAACAAAATCCTAAAACAAACTGGACAAGACAATATCCGACTTATAACCCTAATAATCCGAACAACATAAATGTCAACAAAATAAGCCACCACAAGCTTCTTTCTTGTTAACCAAGGAACAGAGCGTCCTTCCACTTTATCAAGACTGGCATCTTAGCCACTGAGCTTTGCATCGATACTGCCAAGACCATTACCAGCTTCAATATCATCAACATCCGTCGGCAAGTTCGAGGGGGCTCGAGTGCACCATGTCACTGTTATTAATCACAACCCGCCCTTCTTGGATCATTTTCTCTACTTCCCTTCTCCAACTATGACAGCTCTCAATGTTGTGCCCTATGACATTGGAGTGGTAGGCGCATCGCGCTGCCGGATCAAAGCTCCTTGCAAGTGGATTTGGAGTACATGCGGGGAGTGGTTCAATCGAGCCAGCATGCCTTAGCCTTTCAAACAGACTGGCATAAGATACCCCGATAGGGGTGAGAGCCTTTTCTCGTTTCAGCAACCTCTTCATTCTTGCATGTTGACAGGGCCGGAAACCTGATCCAGATGGCTTTTGGTAGGCTTGTATGGGTGGGTAAGCATTTCGTGGAGCCGGGTGCCTGGAAAGTGAAGTATGGCGGGGAAAGAAGTGGTGGGGAGCGGAGAAGCATTGAGGAGTGATGGAGCTACTCGGATAGCTGGGAAAGCTGTCATAAATGGGTCGGGATGGAGAGTATGGGGGATCTTCCATTATGGTGTTGGGTGCTTGGGAAATGACCGAGTTCAAGAGGCTTGGCGGTGGAGGGGGTGGTGCTTTTCCCATTATCCATGCCTGATACATGTCTGCCACATGCTGTCTCAGCATTTTCACTTATTCTACCAACCCGTTGTTCTGTTCGACCAATTGTTGTCGGTCATCAGTACCGACCCACTCGGTTTTGCGGTTCTGAGTCATTGTCCTTTGATTTTGCTTTGCAGGGAGGAGTTACCACAACCAACCACTTTCTGATACATGGACACATCAAAGGGAAGCCATCACGTTAGTGTTAGGGCATTGGACAGACAATCATGTATCAGAGATACAATGTACCTAAGCAGTTAGACAATTGTGCCCCCCTGAAAATCTTCCACACTCTCTTTTATTTATTTATTATTATATTTTTTTATATTTTTTTTATTTTAGTGGTGGTCGAATCTTATGGAGATTGCCTACGTATCATGACCCCGCATGAATCAGACCGAGCGTAGTTCGGACCCAATAAAAGATAAACAATGCTAAACATTTTTTTCAATTTTAATGTTAAAACAAACTGGGTTTCAAAGGTTTGAAGATGACCTACAAGCTGGAAAATCAAACAACTCACATATTCTAATTAAAAGATTTACAAACGGCCAGTTTCTTTCCCCGTTTGACAAATGCAACCAAACGGTTATTTTTGCAAATGTGGCCCCTTCCAAATTTCACATGAATTTGAGGCCGGGGAGGATTATTTTATGACACTTTACACACTTGTCCATTCTTTTACGAAAATAACCTTTCGACAACTGACAGATACTCTAAGGCTATTTCGGCAAGAACGGTTCAAGACGCGGCCGAAGTTGGCTCGGCTTATTTTGACTAAAAAATCCAAACGGTATTCACCTGACCGCTGACTCTTTTTTTTCTTTTCAAATTATACTAAAAACCTGATGTTGCAAACACGGCCCTTCAGCGCCTCAGGGACGAAGATTTATAAGGCTGTGTGGGTCAACTAGACCAAAATCCTAAACATGACCCAAAAAGGTGGCTGTTTATGCAAAGTCAGCCTTCCGGCGTCCCTCTCGGGAACATTCGGCTATTTTTGACAAAACAGCATCACCCGACTTATTTATGACTCTTTTTATCATTTTTCGAATTAGAAAAGTCAATATTGCAAACACGGCCTTTCAATGCCTCGGGGACGAAGATTTTTAAGGCTGTGTGGGTCAACTGGACAAAATCTTAAAAATGACCCGAAGGTGGCTGTTTATGCAAAGTCAGCCTCCCGGCGTCCCTTTCGGGAACATTCGGCTATGTCTTCATAAAACAGCGTCACCCGACTTCTCTATGACAAAATTAAAATTTTGACATGTTTTTTTTTTTTTTTTTTTTTTTTGCAAAAGGGGAAGTTGGACACCACCCGACTTATTCATGACAAGATTAAAATTTTTGATTTTTGGCTATTTTAGCAAAAGGTGGGGTTGGACCCGATGAGGGTTGCCTACGTATCTCACATCCGGTGAAAATCAAACCCGCGTAGTTCGAGCCTCGCGAATAAGTAAATGAACTAATATTTTTTTTTTAATTGGAATTGTGAAAGAACTGCTTCAAAAGAAGAAAGGAAGTATATATATATATATATATATATATATATATATATATATATATATATATATATATATATATTTTGATTGATTTCTTTTTGAAAGAAAGACTTGTAAAAATTCCTTTTCTTTTGATTTGAACTTTGAGAATTTCAAAAGTAAAAGGAAGTTTTTTTTTTTTTGAATTTCCATTTGTTTTTTTTTCTTATTCTAAAGAAAAAAAAAGAAAATATTTTTGGAATTTTACTTTTGATAAAAGAAATGCTTCTAAAAAATATTTTTTGAATTTTGAATTTTCTTTTCAATTTTGAAAGAAGTATCAAAATATTTTCGGATTTTTTTTTTTTAAAAAAAAACATTTTTATTATTTTTGTTTTATCAACAATGGAAAATAAAGATATTTATATTATTTTTTGCAAGACATATCTTTTTTGGAATTTTACTTTGAATTTTCTTGGCAAGACAAATACTCTTTGCAACAAATAAAGATATATATATTTTTTGGAAAATAAAAAAAACTTTTCAGATTTATATATATATATTTGCGACAAATAATGAAAGACTTTTTTTTTTATTTTTTTATTTTTTGCATTTTCATAAGCAAATAAATAATAAAAAACCATTTTAAAAATAAGACTCTTTTTCATTTTCATTTTCATGGCATGACAAACTATATATTTTTTCTATTTTTTTTTTGAAAAACAAAACAGAACAACGACTCTTTTTTTTTCTTTTCTTAGCTTTTAATAAAACAAACTAATAAGACATTTTTTTTTTCATTTTCTCAAAATTTCAGCAAAGTTTTGACAGTATTTGGGCATTTGTTTTCTTTTCAAAATAAACAATCAATTCCCTAACCGCTATTTCTTTTTTTTTTTCAATTTCAAAATATTATTCCTGATATTCACAAGTCAGTCAACACACAAGTCCGAATCAAATTAATGCGCAAGTAGTAACAAGTAAGATGCATCAGGATGGTCATTTTCATTTTTGGTGCACCTGTCCTAGACAGACTCAACCCCTGTGTTGAGCCTCCAAAGTCAGATGCACGTGATGCAAACAAACGTTCCTACTAGGGATCCGGCATGTGGCTTTGTTATACTAGGTTCAGAACCTGGGTGTTTGTTCTAGACCTGGCTTACCCGAGCGGACAGCTCGAGCCGAGGGGGGTAGCGTACCGGGAATACAGAAGCTTCACCGGCTTAGCAACTTGTCCGAACCTCGTTCTAAATTGGGATTTGACACTATACAGAAAAGAAGTCGTACGAAGTACACCCTTCTTCATGATTTAGAAGACTCAGAGAGGAGATGGGTTTCGGCACAGTTTATACACAGTTCACGTAATATCAAAGCGGTAAAAGCAGCATTTAGCACATTAGGCTCAATCATGTAAAAATCAGATAAAACCAAATATAACAATTTATATGAGCTCGAATTTCTAACCCTGAACCACTGGTTCTGGGTTAAGTCCCCAGCAGAGTCGCCAGAGCTGTCACACCTCCTTTTTCCGCCCCCGCGAGGGTACAAGGAGTTTTTTTCAATTAAAGGACAGTCGAAACGGGATTTGTTTATTTATTTCAGAGTCGCCACTTGGGAGATTTAGGGTGTCCCAAGTCACCAGTTTAATCCCGAATCGAGGAAAAGAATGACTCCATATTACAGTCCGCGAACCAGAAATCCGGATAAGGAATTCTGTTAACCCGGGAGAAGGTGTTAGGCATTCCCGAGTTCCGTGGTTCTAGCACGGTCGCTCAATTGTCATATTTGGCTTATTTATCTGATTTTAATACAATTATGAACCGATGTGCCAATTTTAACTCTTTACCACTTTATTATTATTATTATTATTATTTTTTAAAAAAAATTGTGAACATCGTTTAAAACATGTCTTTGGATTACGTCACATGAAATGCACCCGCAATCCGGAACACATTTTTATTCAATGTTTTAGGATTTAGATTTGGGTCGCATGAAATGCGCATCCGAGTTTAAGAAGGTAAAATTAATTAAATCGCGCCTAAAGAGTCTAGCGTATCATTATTTTGGGTAGGGCCGTGAAATTTGCTAAAACGGCTCCTCCCTAATTCTAAGCGATTAAATGTACATTTATTGAGGGCCCCGCAATCTATACATTTCATTAAGCGAGGCTCATCTCATTTATTTGGACAAATCTTAAAACGACTACATTTTTCTATAAAAATGAGTCTCTAAAATAAAGAAAGAAAATCCTAATTTATTACTAGCTTTTATTATTTTAAGAAGACATGACATGCTAATTGCTTGATTAATACAAATATTGATGAAAAAGGAATTTCACTCTTAATTTCGAAATTATAAATAAAATAAAAATTCAACAACTAATATTCAAAATAAACAAATATAGCTAGATTAAAACTCAGCATTGTTATTTTTTTAAAAAAAATTATTGAGATTAATTATTCACAATCATTTGAAACTAGATTTAACCATAATTACTAAAGCTTATTAGAAAGTTTATTAGACTTAAACGTTCTCTTAATCTTGCTTAAGCTCAAGTCATGCCTTAATGCCTAATTTACGATGTTTAATTTAAATTCGTGTCTTAGCTAAATTTAGCTACTTGTTCATGATCAACCTATAATCTTGAAGCCTTCATAACTAGTGAATTAACCTATTTTGCCGAACTGATTTATTACAGACTAACTTATGATATTATTTTCTTATTCCAGTTATTATTTAGTAATTCATGAAATAGCTTAAATACAATCAACAAAAGGAACAAAGAAATAAAAACGAAATTAAAACTTCAAATTTTCATTCTTCATATGTATTCACGCTTCATATTTCGGATTACAATAAACAGCTTTTCAGTTGTGTACCTGATATTGGAAGCAAAAGAAAATGAATATGAGAATCAGCAACAGCAGTAAAATCAGTACAACACAGCAACAATAGCCCAGCAACAGTAACAACCCGGTAACAGACCGGTGGAGTAGTAATCCAAAAAAAACAAAAGCTTCCAGCTTTTATGAAACAACAATTAATTCTGATTTCAAACAACAAAAGAAAACAGAATATTTTTTTTTAGTTTTTTTTTATATTTGAAAGCTTAAATATTTTTCGGAATTTTCTATCTCTTAAATGTTCAGCCCTTTTCTCTCTCTTATTTTCAGCTTTGTTTCTCTCTCCCGTTTTTTCCTGTCTGTGTATTTCTCTTCTCCTCCCATCTGATTTCCAGACTTCTATATATATAATCCCCACCCCTTAATCAATTAAAATCAATCCCTTTCTCTACCAAACACATTATCTTCCCACTCATCCCCATTACATTAAATAAATATATCACACCACCCCATTATATTTTGTCCCCCATGCCTAACATAAAATAATGCAAGATTCCCCTTTAAATTAAATCTTGTCCCCCCTTTATATTAAATAATCATATCACAACCCACCCCATTTCATTTTGTCCCCCATGCTTCAAATAAACAATTACAAAATGTACAATTCCTAAACTACCCCTTCCGACCTTACTGAAATTACCAAACTACCCCTGAACGTATTACAAATTTACCAAACTACCCATCAGCTATAACACATCAATTAATCAAACTTAACCAAAATATAGACAATATGATCAATTTCTAACAATGTTCAAACAACAATATGAACACGGATGAACATCATAACAACAATATCACATGAACATGATTTTAACAACATTTCAACAACAAATCACATGAACACAAATTGAACAACCAAGAACAACTAAAATTTGATTGAACAATATTTTTAGCAACAACAAACCTATTTTTCGGATTTAAACAACAATAACAATCAAACAAGTATATTTAGATTTCTAAATTCAATCATATTGAACTTAAAATCCACTCTAACAATATTACAACAAACAATTCTTATATTAAACTTTAAACAAGATTATGAGACCAATTCAAGAAATAATCACAAATGGTAAACAAGAAATCAAACTATACACATTTCGGATTCAAAATCAAACAAACATAATATGAACATGAATTAAATCTAAAAATAAAAACGACGGATTCAAATGACTAAAACCAACATACTTCCCTTATTGCAACTAAATTCTTTTAGGCAAATGACAAAACAAAACTAAGAAGAAACAATTATGAATTTAAACTTGAACTTTAACAATACTAACAATTTCCGGAAAATACATCAAATACATGAAACAAATTGAAGAAACAATTAATTAAATTTCAATTTGAATCTAACAAATATTAAACTAACAAATATTCACTTAAACAACAATACAAACATGAAATAAACATGAAAAATAACTAATTAATCCTTCCTTTGAAATCTGAAAAATTTATCTAACAAACAACATAAGAACATGAACTAAAAATTAAGTCAAACGATAAACAAAACAAACATTTGCCGATTTTAGATTCGAAAATATCTAAACAAAAATGCGGACAATATAAAACTCAAAAATCCACTAACCGGATCGACATGAAATATGTATGGACTGACTCGATGAACCTCGGCCAAAGCTCGACCAAACGGCGACGAACACGAACCTACGAAACCAACTGAAGCCGCGCCGAAGCAGCAGCAACAGTTGTCGCGGCAGAAGTGCATGAACAAGGCAGCTGGGATTCACTTGTTTACGAGAAGGAGATGGAGTGAAGCAGAAGTCATGAGAGCAAGTGGTCGACTGGTTCTATCGACTGGTTCTGTCCATCGACAGAAGACGCAGCAACGGGGGAGGGGGGGGGAAACTGGACGAGGCAGCAGGCAGGGAGGAAGTCGACGCAGTAACTCGGTAGCAGCAGCTCGGAAGCAATGGTCGACGAAGGCAATGGCAGCAGCAGCAGCTGCGTGAGCAGCAGGTGGGCTGTTTGGGTCGTCCCTGGTCGTCGACTGTAATCGACAGAAATGGGGGTTGACGACGAGGGTAAGGGCAGTCGGAGAAGAAGGCAGCGCAGTAGCAGCTGCGTGAGCAACAATGGCGACTGGCCATGGCGAGGGTGAGCAGCTTGGACATAAGACGTCGATGTTCGTTCGGACGAAGAAGATGAAGCAACGGAGAAACCATGGATGACGTCGACGGAAAAGATGAAGACGTGAAGATGGAGGGGAATGGGAGAGGGAAACCATGGTTGTGCTTTGGAATTTTGAGGAAGAAGAAGGAGAATAGGGGGGGCGGATGCTTTAGGCATTTAGGGTTTTCTTCTCTTATTTTTTTTTTGTTTTGTTTTTGTTTTGTAAAAATGAAAGACAAATGGGGTTTGAGTCTTTTGGGTTATGGACTGGGTCGACCCAGTTCGAAATGGACTGGGTCGTAGGGAAGATTGGGCCAATTTTTGGGCCTGTGGCTTGAAATTGAAGAAGAGGCCTAATTCCGACTTTCTTTATATTTTTGCTTTCTTTTCTTCTTTTATTTCTCTAAAACTAAATTATAAAAATACTTAAACTATTATTAAGAATTAAATTAAGTTATAAAAGCGCAAATTAACTCCCAATAACAATTAACGCACAATTAAGTATTAATTAAGCATAAAATTGTATATTTGGACATTAAATGCTAAAAATGCAAACGATGCCTATTTTTGTAATTTTTTAATTTTTGTAAAACAAATTTAATTACTAACAACTATAGAATTAAATCCTACATGCAAAATGCGACATATTTTTGTATTTTTTATTAATTTATCAAATAAACACGCACAGACAAATACAAATAATTATTCAAAATATCACAAAATATCACAAAATTGCACACCAAAGAAAAATTATTTTATTTTTGGATTTTTTGGGAGTAATTCTCATATAGGGCAAAAATCACGTGCTTACAATAAGCATGCTATTATATTAATTAAGCACATGGGGAACATTGTGGAATTCAAGAAGCCTTGGTATTCCACATGTCCCCCACGCTTCATTTTTGGGAAAAGCACATAGGGAACATTTGTGGAATCCAAGAAATCTTGAAATCCACTATGTCCCCCATGCTTCATTTTTGGGAAAAGCACATGGGTACCATTTGTGGAATCCAAGAAGTCATGGAATTCCACATGTCCTCCACGCTTCATTTTTGGAAAAAGCACATGGGGAACATTTGTGGAATCCAAGAAGTCTTGGAATTCTCCATGTCCCTCATGCCACATTTTGAAAATAATAACATAATAATAATAAATAAAAAAGAGCATTGGAAAATTCAAAAAGATTTTGTATGTTGTCATCATTTTCCACAAATTAGAAAATCGTGAAAAGATGAGAAAATGGCAGTGTAGAGATATAACTACTTATTTTTAGAAGGAAAAAACCAATGTCCAAGTAGTATCGAAACTCTGCCGAAATTTTGAGAAAATGAAAAGAAATGTCTTATTGGTTTGTTATATTAAAAGCAAAGGAAAAATAGACAAAAAAGAATCATCATTATTCTGTCTTGTTTTTTCAGAAAATATAAAAAAGAAAATAGTTTGTTTTGCCATGAAAATGAAAATGAAAAAGAGTTTGGTTTTTAAAATGTTTTATTTTATTTTATTTTGTTTGTCTGTGAATATGCCAAAAATAAAATAAAAAAGAGTCGGGCGTTGAACGTGATTTTATTATTTGTTCCAAAATAAATATATACATAATCCAAAAAAAAATTCAAAAGAAAATTCAAAATTCAAAAAAATATTTTTTTAAAAAAAATAAATGAATAAATAAAAAAAAATCCGAAAATATTTTGATTCTTCTTTTAAAAAAAGAAAAAAAAAATCAAAATTCAAAAAATATTTTTTTAAGCATTTCTTTTGTTAAAGGTAAAAATTCCAAAAAAAAACATTTTCCTTTTTCTTTAGAATAAGAAAAACAAATGAAAAAAGAAGGAATGTTTTATGTTTTACGTTAGTTAGTTTGTTTGTTATGAACGAAAAATAATAGTTTGTTTGTTTGCTATATATAAAAAGAAGAGATATATAAAAAAGAATAGAAAATGGAAAAGGGTCTTCTCAAAAATAGTTTATTTACCCGAACTACGCGGGTTTGATTCTCACCGGATGTGAGATACGTAGGCAACCCTCATCGGGTCCAACCCCCCTTTTTTTTTTTGCTAAAAAAAACCAAAAACAAATAATAATAATAAAAAAAACATGTCAAAATTTCAATTTTGTCATAAAGAAGTCGGGTGACGCTGTTTTATCAAGACATAGCCGAATGTTCCCGAAAGGGACGCCGGAAGGCTGACTTTGCATAAACAGCCACCTTTGGGTCATTTTTTAAGACTTGGTCCAGTTGACCCCCACAGCCTAAAAAATCTTCGTCCCCGAGGCGTTGAAAGGCCGTGTTTGCAATATTGAGTTTTCCATTTTTGAAAAATGATAAAAAGAGTCATAAGGAAGTCGGGTGACGCTGTTTTATCAAGACATAGCCGAATGTTCCCGAAAGGGACGCCGGAAGGCTGACTTTGCATAAACAGCCACTTTTGGGTCATGTTTAGGATTTTTGGTCCAGTTGACCCACACAGCCTTAAAACATCTTCGTCCCCGAGGCGCTGAAGGGCCATGTTTGCAACACTACGTTTTTACCGTAATTTGAAAAAAAACAAAGAGTCAACGGTCAGGTGAATACCGTTCAAATTTTGTCATAATAAGCCGAGCCAGCTTCGGCCGCGTCTTAAATCGTTCTTTTCGAAATATCCTTAGAGTATCTTTCAGTTGTCGAAAGGTTATTTTCGTAAAAGAATGGACAAGTTTGTAAAGTGTCAAAATAACCCTCCCCGGCCTCAAATTCATGTGAAATTTGGAGAGGGGCCACGTTTGCAAAAAATAACCGTTCGGTTGCATTTGTCAAACGGAGAAAGAAAGTTGGCCATTCGTTTTTGAGTTTGTGTAAATCTTTTGATTATAATATGCGGGTTGTTTGATTTTCAAGTTTGCAGGTCATCTTTAAACCTTTGAAACCCAGTTTGTTTTAATATGAAAAGTGAAAAGAAAAAAAATGTTCATTATTGTTTATCTTTTATTGGTCCGAACTACGCAAGGTCTGATTCATGCGGGGTCATGATACGTAGGCAATCTCCATAGGATTCGACCACAACAAAAAAAAAAGTATATAAAAAAATGAAATGAAAAAATGATGAAAAAAAATATATGAAAAATCGAAAAAATGATGAAAAATATGTTGATAATAATAAGGACCGACTGAGTCCATTCTAACATGTTCTGTTTTGAATTGTAAAGAAAGTTGAGGTGGTCGGTTTGTGGTAAGCGGCCAACACAAGGTCCAAGGAAAAATGACAACTGACGTCGAAGCTGTTACAAGTGCTCCAGAGACTCAGGGTCGGAGGGTTCAACACGAGTCTACTATGGTTGAGGAAAATAGAATATTGAAACAGCAAATGACCGAAATGTGTCAAGCATGGGCTGGTGGTCAAGGACAGCTTCGTCATGAGTCACAATTTGCGACACAACAAGAGCGGTACCACGCTCCTGAGTACCACTCGTACTCGTTTGATCTTCCTGCAAAGATTTAGAAGCCTGCCCGAAAGATGGTACAGGAAGAAATGGCCCAAAGAGTGAAAAGCTTAGAACAATGGTTGAAAAACATGCAAGGGTTGGCAGGTCAAAAGAGTGTTGCCTTCAAAGATCTATGTATGTTCCCCGATGTCCACTTGCCGCCTGGTTTCAAGACACCCAAATTTGAAAAATACGATGGACATGGAGATCCCATAGCCCACCTGAAAAGGTATTGCAATCAACTGAGAGGTGCGGGAAGAAATGAAAAATTGTTGATGGCTTATTTTGTGGAAAGTCTTACGGGAGTAGCCTCCGAATGGTTTATTGATCAAGACACGTCTCGCTGGTATGTCTGGGACGATATGTCACAGGCCTTTGTCAAGCAGTTCCAATACAGCATCGACATTGCTCCAGACCGCATTTCTCTTTCAAACCTGAAGAAGGAACCAAGTGAAAGTTTCAGGGAATATGCCATTAAATGGAGAGAGCAAGCAGCTCGAGTTACGCCACCCATGGATGACCCCGAGCTAATAACTGTCTTCCTTCAAGCGCAAGAGCCAGACTACTTTCAAAACATGGTGTCCGCAGTTGGCAAATCCTTCTCGGAAGCAATCAAAATGGGAGAAATGGTAGAGAATGGTCTTAAGACAGGCAAAATTATAAGTCAAGCAGCTTTAAAAGCCGCAACTCAGGCTGTCCGGGTTGAGTCTGATAATCTTAGAGACACAAATGAGGAGATTGAAGAAATCATGATGACATCAGGGTCTAGAAGAGGTCCCAGGAGTACATCTCGAAGGTATGAGCAGCCTCCTCAGATCTTCCATGGCTCCCCCGAGCAGTATTATCCACCTCAGAACCCTCAATACTTTATCGCTCCACCTCAGTATGTTGTCCAGCCACCAAAACGCCCCAGGAGGCGAGCACGAGCATCACAAAACCTCCAGAAGTCTCCACAAAATTTTCAGGTGCCCTATAACCCACAGCCAAGCCAGAGGTATAAAGGGGAACAAAGGTTGAAAGATAATTTTACACCAATAGGAGAGTCCTATGAAAGCTTATTTGAGAAGTTAAAGAATCATGACATGATTGCACGTATTCCTCCAAATTGTGTGGAGCCACGTGCAAGAAGCTTTGACCCTTCTAAAAGGTGTGAATACCATTCCAATGCCCAGGGGCACAATGTGGAAAGCTGTCGGGATTTGAAAAGAGAAATATAAAGAATGATCCAAGAAGGGCGGATTGTGATCAATAACAGTGACATGGAGCACTCGAGCCCTATCGAGAACTTGTTGACAGAGGTTGATGATGTTGAAGCTGGTAATGGTCTTGCCAGTATTGATGCAAAGCTCAGTGGCTAAGATGCCAGTTTTTGATTAAGTGGGAGGCCGCTCCATTCTTTGGTTAGCGAGAGAGACGCTGTTGGTGGCTTATTTTGTTGTCATTTCTGTTGTCCGGATTATTAAGGTTGTAATTTGGATTTTGTCATGTGTCAAACCTTCTTATCTTTCCATTTTGTCCTAGCAGTTTGTTTAAATTTTGTCCAGTTTGTGTTAGGATTTTATTCTGGTTTGTTTTGTTTGTTTTGTTTTCTCAATCCATTCCACCGGTAGTCTAAAGCAAATCCGGTCTTTTATTATTTCTAGTCATCTCTTTGTTTAGTCCTTTTGTCATTTTATTCAGCGCCGATTCCAGTGACATGACATGCACACACAGTTTGGGCCTAATCTTTAAAGTTAATCATAAAACCCCGGAAAGGCGATCAGACCATTTAAAGAAAATAAGGACGGTTTGAGATTATTCAGAGCTCGAGTCATGTGGAACTGGGGCAAGTTAAGCACAAAGAAAACCGTTAAAAGCAAGATTCGCCAAATTGGCATGAGGGTCGGTCATGATAATGAGAGTGTCGCCCAACGGTGCTTTAGAAATGACAAATAAAAAAGAAAAATGTTTAACATAATTGTCAAGGCCAGCACCATCGGAAGAGACTATAAATCTATTGTTTAATTATGTTGTTTGCACTTGGCATGTCTTGAAGACTGGAATGACGAAGGCATTTTGTTCTGCTACCTAAACACTTTATCCTTCGTTACCCCTTTTGAGCCTTATTTATTTTCTTTCATACCCCTCGTTCGGAATCAGTAGCAACGAAAAAAAAAAAACAACAAAACGAAAAAAAAGAGAAAAAAAGGAAGAGGAAAAGAAAAGAGAATTGATAAAAAAACAAAGGAAAGTCAAATGAAAACAGAGGAATTGGGAACTACGTTTGACCTGATTCCTCAAAGAGGATACGTAGGCGCTTCACGGCTCGGTCATAGTTTTGAAAAATGAAAAAAAATCAATTAAAATATCCCCAAGCAAGAAACTGGGGCAAAAGTTGCGTTTGTTGTAAATAAATCTAATTCCGAAGGTTGTAACTAATAACCCAAAAATTAATGTATTTTTGAGCCTTTTATACCCTTTCTTTCTAGCCTATCCAAAATCCACATTACGGTCCAAAGAAAGACCTTCCGATCAGTTTTCAAAAATGCCAAGTCAGACAAATGAAGAGTCTTACCGGCGAACATAACATTCTGTTCCACAGCAGAAAGGACTCTAATCTCCAACAGAAAGAGTCATACCAGCAACACTCCAAATCCCCAGCTGGAGAGAGATATAAAACGAGAGAGTCTTATTGGTGAAAACCTTCACAGGCACCATAAGGCGATGAAAGCTGAGAAAAGAACCCAAAAATGAGAGAGACTTGATAGTGAAAACCCTTCGGGCACTACAAGTCGAATAAGATTGAGAATCAGATGGGGAATCGCCAATTGAAGATCTTGAAAGATGATTGACGGTAGAGGATAGGCCACATACGCATGTCATGGCCATTAGAGTCGGTATCTGCGTTTGATAGATTTTTATTTATAGTTTCTTTTGTAAAAGAGTCATCGTTTCCTTTGTCTTTTATTTTGTTTCTCTTATCTTTCTCCTTTCATAGAAAAACTCCCCAATAGAGTCTGTCTGGTCAGAACAAGTATGAAATGACTTCAAATATGCCATCAGCTTTTCAAGATGAGATCTGACTAGTACATCCAAATGGTATAGTCAGCAAGGAACAAGCGCGAGGCCAGTGTCAATAAAGATATCCCCAGCAAAAGGGAATTGACAAAAGGATTGACGAGCGTCAAGAGGGATATCCTTGCCAAAACCAAGGTTATAAACCTCAAAGACAAGGCCCGTGAACAAAGCAAGAAGAGCAGTGAGCATGATTTGGCGAAATCCATACTAGACTAAAAGGTCGGGGAAATGCCAGTTTCCAAGCTATGCCACAAAAGAAGAGGGATATCCCCAGCAGGAAGGGATTATCCCCAGCACATAATATCATCCCCAACAAGTCGTGGAGCACAGCGCAATGAAGGAGAAAGGGAAAGCAATCCCAATAGGAGTATCGCAACCAACCACCATGTTTTAAACTAACACATTTTGTTTGATTTGAAGCAGGTAACGGAAATGGCATTGATGCCAGAACTGCATGCCACAAGGGATATTATCGAACTGGGGCAGAAAATTTTCCTTCCATTTAGAAAATTTTCTGGAAGTCAGGTACCCCCAGCTGATAACATTTTACCCCCAACAGGTAAGTAAATAATTCCCCAATAGCGTTATCCCTAGCAGTTGCGAGGAGTCCAACACAAGGTTGGAAAGTCAGTATCCACAGCGGTTCCTTTCCGGGAAAGACAAAACGACTCTCAAGGTAGGTAGTCTTCGAAGGAAGAAGCTATGCAAAAACAAAACAAAAAAAAAGAATAAAAAAAAGAATAAAAAATAAAGAATAAAAAAAAGAAGAATAAAAAGATAATAATGAAAAAAAGGGGGAAAAGTCATCCCCATCAAAATAATCCCCAACAGTTTCGAGGGAAGACAACACATGTAAGTAAATAATTCAAAAAAAGAAGGAAATGGTTCACGCATAGGAGACGCACTTCCTAAATGAATATGTCATTAATAGGAGACGCACTTCCTAATTTGAAATCATTAAAGTTTTTACCCATAGGAGATGCATTTCCTCCTAAGTTTGTTTCACTTTTACCCATAGGAGACGCATTTCCTCCTAAGTTTATGTTTTACCCATAGGAGACGCATTTCCTCCTAAGTTTGTTTTAGATTCACCCATAGGAGATGCATTTCCTCCTAAGTTTAGTTTTTACCCATAGGAGACGCATTTCCTCCTAAGTTTATGTTTTACCCATAGGAGACGCATTTCCTCCTAAGTTTATGTTTTACCCATAGGAGATGCATTTCCTCCTAAGTTTGTTTTAGATTCACCCATAGGAGATGCATTTCCTCCTAAGTTTACCTTTACCCTTAGGAGACGCATTTCCTCCTAGGTTTAAGTTTTACCCATAGGAGATGCATTTCCTCCTAAGTTGTTTGCGGAAAAAAAAATAGAGACCTAGTCTGACGAACCTTCTCCTAGGATCAAAATCTTAGTCTGATGAATCTTTCTCCTAAGATACCAAAAAAGAAAAGACCTAGTCTGACGAACCTTCTCCTAGGATCAAAATCTTAGTCTGACGAATTTTTCTCCTAAGATAGAGACCTAGTCTGATGAACCTTCTCCTAGGATCAAAATCTTAGTCTGATGAATCTTTCTCCTAAGGTACAAAAAAACAAGACCTAGTCCGATGAACCTTCTCCTAGGATCAAAATCTTAGTCTGACGAATTTTTCTCCTAAGATAGAGACCTAGTCTGATGAACCTTCTCCTAGGATCAAAATCTTAGTCTGATGAATCTTTCTCCTAAGATACAAAAAAACAAGACCTAGTCCGATGAACCTTCTCCTAGGATCAAAATCTTAGTCTGACGAATTTTTCTCCTAAGATAGAGACCTAGTCTGATGAACCTTCTCCTAGGATCAAAATCTTAGTCTGATGAATCTTTCTCCTAAGGTACAAAAAAACAAGACCTAGTCCGATGAACCTTCTCCTAGGATCAAAATCTAAGTCTGACGAATTTTTCTCCTAAGATAGAGACCTAGTCTAACGAACCTTCTCCTAGGATCAAAATCTTAGTCTGATGAATCTTTCTCCTAAGATACCAAAAAGAAAAGACCTAGTCTGATGAACCTTCTCCTAGGATCAAAATCTTAGTCTGATGAATTTTTCTCCTAAGATAGAGACCTAGTCTGACGAACCTTCTCCTAGGATCAAAATCTTAGTCTGATGAATCTTTCTCCTAAGATACCAAAAAAACAAGACCTAGTCTGATGAACCTTCTCCTAGGATCAAAATCTTAGTCCGATGAATTTTTCTCCTAAGATAGAGACCTAGTCTGACGAACCTTCTCCTAGGATCAAAATCTTAGTCTGATGAATCTTTCTCCTAAGATAACCAAAAAAAACAAAAAAAACAAAAAGACCTAGTCTGATGAACCTTCTCATAGGATCAAAATCTTAGTCTGATGAATTTTTCTCCTAAGATAGAGACCTAGTCTGACGAACCTTCTCCTAGGATCAAAATCTTAGTCTGATGAATCTTTCTCCTAAGATACCAAAAAAAATCCTAGTCTGACGAATTTTCTCCTAGGATAATTTGAAAAAACAACGTTTGAATTTGAAAAAAAAAGAGGTCATTTTTAGTTTTCTTAAGATTATCAACGTTTAGTTTTCCTAAAGCCAGGCGTCCACCTGTATAATGAGAGGAATACATTCCAGTCTTTACTTTTCAAGTGTTGAAATTGGGAGCCCGCCCATAATAACAGAGGAATGCATTCCAGTCTTTACTTTTCAAGTGTTGAAATTGGGAGCCCGCCCATAATAACAGAGGAATACATTTAGTCTTTACTTTCAAGTGTTGAAGTTGGGAGCCCGCCCATATAACAGAGGCATACATTCAATCTTTAGATTACTAGTGTTGAAGCCAGGCGCCCACCTGTATAACGAGAGGAATACTTTTCAGTCTTTACATTTCATGTCAGGCGCCCACCTGTATAACGAGAGGAATACATTTCAGTCTTTACATTTCATGTTTCAGGCGCCCACCTGTATAACAAGAAGGAATACTTTTTAGTCTTATACTGCAGATTTTGGAAATCAGTAACCCCACCGGAAGGTAGAAGGTTACAACAGGAATCCCCAGCAGGAAACAATCCCCAGCACCGGGAAGCAGAAGGCTACAACAAAAATCCCCAGCATTCAACCAAGTTATAAATAGCAGAAGCTCGCCTCAAGAAGGCGAGTCAACAGGTTGAGATGGTCAACAAAAGCTGGTCACAAAAACAAAAACAAAAAAACAAGAAAAGAAAAAAAAAGAAAAAAAAATGAATCCAAAGCACGGAAGTGGAGAACAGATGTAGTCTGCTCAAGAACTAGCACCTACAACTAGCAAGTATCAAGGTTCAAATCCAAAGTCTGTATGAAGCACCATTCAAGACTCAAGATCAAGTTTCAGAAGACTTAGAGATAGGAATCCTTGTAACTAGTAGCTGATAGGTTTAGTTAGTCTTTTTCAGTTATCATTTTGATGTAATGACAGGACCGCGGACCGGAACCTCAACGGAACGGCACCTCGATCGGCTCTTCACCTCGGTACACTCTACCATCTCTCTCTCATTTCCGAACTACACGTGGCCTGATTCCTGTAAAACCAAGGATATGTAGGCAGCTCAGATACCAGGGCTCGGTCACATTCCCTCCCTTTCCGTAGTGTAGTCCCTCCAAGTAATGGTCGGGTCAAAAACATGTCTAGTCGTTCTTTGTCGGAAAACTCTTCGTGTTTCCAGTCAAAGAGGGGCAGCTGTAGACACCTGATTTTTGACCCTCCCCGAGAATTTTCACATTTTTAGCGTGAATATGTGAAATTGGGTCTAATATAGCCATTTTAACTATTTTTACTTTATTTCGTTGCAAAAAGAAAAATTACAAAAAATATATATATAAATTTTAGTTTATGTATTTCTCATAAACTTGAAAAAATACAAAAATTGCACTCTATTTTTGTACTTTATATAATTTCGAAAATAACCAAAAATATAGTTCTATTAATGTTTTGTAGTCATTTTAATTTTTGAAAAATACAAAAAATATTACTTTATATTTTATCCTTATATAAAAACGAAAATTACAAAAAAATAGTTTTATTAATATTTTTGTAGCTATTTTAATCTTGAAAAATATTAAAAAAGATATAGTTTTGTTTAAATATTAGTCTTATTTTGGTAGCTATTTTGCTTACATAGGATTAGTCGAACAACGTCGTGTTCTTAATCGGGTCCGGGCAAAAGAATAATATTCGGGTTCAAACTACCCGGTGTTAGGCCTAATTATCGGACCTAACCCATAATAATCCGAGTCCACCACACATGGGAGACACGCGTGGGGAACACGGACGGAACACGACACATGGGGAACCCCACCACGCGTGGGGGACACAAGCCTTGAACCCCACCACGTGTGGGGCTCATTTTTCTTGGCAAAAGGCTAATTAATACACGGACAAGGATTTTGAAAAGGGACGACTTTTGAAAATTTGGAAAGGCTTGGCACTGTTCCTCCGTCTTCTTCCTAAAAGGAGAAGAACAAAAACGATAAAAAACCCTACTCCAAAACCTTCACTCCTTCACGTCCGAAACAGCAAACAAAAACCACCATCGTCTTCCTCCTTAGCTCAAGACCGAAAACCCTAAGCAAAACCCTACCGTCCCCCACCAGCAACACCAAACAGACCACTCATCCTCCTCCTAGCTCCGTCAAACTATTTGTCGGCGAACCTCCATTAAAGTCGTCGAGCAACAGCTGTTGCTGTTGCGTCGTCGCTGTCCGTTGACCACGTCCAAACACCTGCCCAAAACCACCACGAAAACCACCAGTCCGTCACCTTCCCCATCACCCTCCCATCGTGAAACCACCACTCTCCGACGTTGGAACCACCACCCAAACCAGTCCAGCAGCAACCATCGCTGCAGCAGTCGACCCTACGTCCAAACGCCATAACCGTTGTCATCACTTTCTTCATCATTCTGTCCGTCGACCCTACTGTTGTTTCGTCGTTCGGGCAGCAGTTGTTGCTGCGTCGCTGCGCTGCCGAGTAGCTGTCGCTACAGTCTTCTCCTTCGCGCCACCAGCTCCCGCCATAGCTGCCCTTTCCTCACAACCAAATGACCCCTTCTGATGCAGCTTCACGTACCAGTTGATGCGCCAGAAAAATACAGCAGCAACTAAACAATCCCTGGTCGTTGACAGTTGTAGGTCCGAGCTTTCTATTTCCATCGAGGTCGTCTTTGGTTCGTCGAGGTCCGGTACGTCGAGGTGTTTGTCCGAGGTTTCGTCACTGTTCCTCGTTGAGTGAGGTCAGGTACGAGTTCCGTAGAAGGCACTGTTTGTCGTTCTAGGTTTGTCGAGGTTCGAAGGTTAGTGTTCTTCGTCCTTTGTTTCATTTCATTCGTTTTGCATATTATGGTTCAAGGCAAATGAGAATATTCGATATTGATGAATGTCAACAATGCAATTTTTGTTGTTGTGTTAAAAATGTTTATTCTATGTTTAGTTACTGCATGCTTAAAGTAAATGTGAGCATATGAACGGTTTGTGTGTCCTTTGTTAAATTGCTTTGTTTTTTTTTTTTTCATTTTTACCATGGATATTATTACCTGTTAGAATCGTTATTGTTTTGTTTAACCTCGGACGACTTCATTGGTAGAAAATCGTAGTTGTCTTAAGTTTGCCCTCAAATAATAAAAACGAGACGAGCTTCGCCACGTAAAAAATGTACAAATTGCGAGGCCCTCACAAAATATATGTATTAAATACTTAGATTCCGGGACAGGTCGTTTAGCAAATTTCACGGCCCTACCCAAAATAAATGATACGCTAGTCGCTTTAGGCGCGCCTTTAATAATTTAATTTTCTTAAACTCGGGTGCACATTTATGTGACCCAAATCCAAATCTCAACGGAATCGAAATGTGTCTCTAATCACGGGTATATTGATTATGGCGTGGCCCGAGATGCATTTCCATGACGTTGCAAATTCTTTAATAATAAATGAGACGAGCCTCGACAAACAAATGTACAAGTCGCGGGGCCCTCTAAATGTATATATTAAAATACTTAGAATTCGAGGACAAGCCGTTTAGCGAATTTTACGGCCTTCCCAAAATAATAACACGATAGTCGCTTTAGGCGCGTGTTTAATAATCTTACCTTCTTAAACTCGGGTGTGCATTTCATGCGACCCAAATCCAAATCCTAAAACATTGAATAAAAATATGTTCCGGATCGCGGGTGCATTTCATGTAACGTGGTTCGAGATATATTTTCACGACGTTGCAATTCTCGTAAAAAATAATAATAAAAGCGGTCAAGAGTTTAAAACTTGCACATAGGTTTAACATGTATAAAATCAGATAATCAAGCCAAATATAACAGTTGAGCGACCGTGCTAGAACCACGGAACTCGGGAATGCCTAACACCTTCTCCCGGGTTAACAGAATTCCTAATCCGGATTTCTGGTACGCAGACTGTAATATGGAGTCATTTTTTCCTCGATTCGGGATTAAAATTGGTGACTTGGGACACCCTAAATCTCCCAAGTGGTTACTCTGAAATAAACAAACCAATCCTGTTTCGATTGTCCTTTAATTGGAAAAAACTCCCTTGTACCCCCTCGGGTACGGAAAAGGGAGGTGTGACAGGTGCCATGTATTATTGAAAAGTAAATGTAACCAGGGGTTGGCACCCTGTATTACTGACCAAAAAAAATGTTGAATCCTCCTGGGTGATAAAGTTCTACCTGGGTTAAACTAACAAAAGCAAATCTGGGCGAAGAGTACATCCACCCGAAAACTATGAGCCGGATCTCCCTAGGCAAAAAGGTTCTATATGAGTTAAGCTAATGTAAAACAACCTGAGCGAAGAGTACTTCTACCCGGAACTATGACCTGGATCCCCCTAGGCAAAAAAGGTTCTACCTGGGTTAAGCTACATAAAAATAACCTGAACTATGAGCTGGATCCCCCTAGGCGAAAAGGTTCTACCTGGGTTAGATAATGTAAAACAACCTGAGCGAAGAGTACTTCTGCCCGGAACTATAAGTTGGATCCCCCTAGGCGAAAAGGTTCTACCTGGGTTAAGCTAATGGAAAAACAACCTGAGCGAAGAGTACTTCTACCCGGAACTATAAGCTGGATCCCCCTAGGCGAAAAGGTTCTACATGGCTTAAGTTAATGTAAAAACAACCTGAGCGAAGAGTACTTCTACCCAGAAATATGAGCTGGATCCCCCTAGGCGAAAAGGTTCTACCTGGGTTAAGCTACGTAAAAATAACCTGAGCGAAGAGTACTTCTACCCGGAACTATGAGCTAGATCCCCCTAGGCGAAAAGGTTCTACCTGGGTTAAGCTACGTAAAAATAACCTGAGCGAAGAGTACTTCTACCCGAAACTATAAGCTGGATCCCCCTAGGGGAAAAGGTTCTACCTGGGTTAAGCTAATGTAAAAACAACCTGAGCGAAGAGTACTTCTACCCGAAAATATGAGTTGGATCCCCCTAGGTGAAAAGGTTCTACCTGGGTTAAGCTACGTAAAAATAACCTGAGCAAAGAGTACTTCTATCCGGAACTATGAGCTGGATCCCTCTAGGCGAAAAGGTTCTACCTGGGTTAAGCTAATGTAAAACAACCTGAGCGAAGAGTACTTCTACCCGAATATATGAGCTGAATCCCCCTAGGCGAAGAGGTTCTACCTGGGTTAAGCTACGTCAAAATAACCTGAGTGAAGAGTACTTCTACCCGGAACTATGAGCTGGATCCCCCTAGGCGAAAAGGTTCTACCTGGGTTAAGCTAAATAAAAATAGGAGGTGGGAACAATAGTGACGTATGCCAAAAGTAAAATAAAAATGGAGATTTTAAGGAACTTACATTTGGTGACATTCGTTCTTTTAGAATCACCATTCTGCATGCTTTGTTCTTGCTTCAAACAAAGAAAATTTTGTGAGTTTTCAAGTGGTAGTTGGTTTGTGGCCTTGATGCCCTGAGTAGCTTGGTTCACGGCCACTGTTGTTGAAGAACCTATTCTGTCAGCGTGGTACCGAGATGTCCATGGTACCGCTACCCTTGTCTCTAAGGCAAGACTATTCTTTCTTTAAAATCAAGCTCAATTGTCTTGCACCCAGTATCCGTTTGTGTCCGTAGTGCTTATCAACTTTTCTTATGAAGCAGGTTTTGCTTAGGCAACCTTTTCAGTTTCTTTGAGACACTTTGTTCGCCTTATCAAATGAGATCACAAATGGATTTGTGCCTTCGTCAATGCCATATATGCCCCAAATTGTGCTTGACATTACAGGGAAACTGTATCCAGTTTTGTAGCACTTTCTTTGCTTCGATTTTGATGCAGGATTAGACCGAAAGGAACTCAAAGAAAAAATTATGGGTAAAAATAGAATAATAATTGGAGGCGAAAAAGAACTGTGCTTAAACAAAAGGTGTCCCTTTCGGGGAAAGGAATATGGAAACAAAAGGTGTTCGACTTCAATGAATGATGACATGCAATTTGGACTGGACGCCTGATCTGTCTAAGCTGTCTAATTCTCAAAATCTGCCGCAAATGCTCATCTTGAATTTGTCTTGGTTGTGCTCATGCCGTAGAATCGAAGACCCTTATTCGGCTAGTAGCGCCCTTTGCAGGTTTTCGCTAACTAACCTCTCTCATTTCTCTACTAACCGTCGCCTTATGGTGTCCATCTGGGTTTTCACCAATAAGACTCTCTCATCTCTTTGTTCACTGTTGCCTTATAGTGCCCGTATGGGTTTTAACTGATAAGACTCTCTCATTTTTTTTTGACTAAGATACTTCATGATGGAGGTTAACCAACGCCCTTGGCATGTGAACTTCAAACATTCTCAAACACATCGATCAGAAGCTCTTGAAAGGTAAAAAGGTGAAATGAACCTTGAAACGAATTGCAACTTTTGGAAACCGTTTTTTACAGAAACCGTGAAATAAAACAAACTTTTGCCCCAGTTTTGGAGTACTAGGAATATGGGTTTTTTGTTCTGATGGGACCGAACCCAGGGTAAGGCTGCCTACGTATCCTTTTGGAATCAGGTCTCACGTAGTTCAATGCAAGGATTTTTTTTTTTGGCTTTTTTGCTTCTTTCTTTTTTTGAAGTACATAGGTAGACAAATACGGATCAAAAGTCTTAACAAAAGGGTGACACCTATTTGGAGCAGCGAGCAAATGATAGCCTTTGTCACTTCAATCTGAGAAAATCAATGCGTAAAATTCTACAGTGGGTATATATCAGATGTAATATCTTTTGACTGCATCTGCATTAATAGTCATGTATGGTACCCGTCCTTCTTTATCTACCAAGTGCAAGGCCCCTTTTGGTAACACTTTCTTGATGATGTAGGGTCCTTGACAATTCGGGCCGAACTTTCCTTTAGCTTCCACCTGGTGCGGAAGGATGCGTTTCAATACCAGCTGGCCTACCTCAAACTGCCTTGGGCGCACTTTCTTATTGTAAGCGTGTGCCATTTTTTGCTGGTACAACTGGCCAAAACACACTGCTGCTAGCCGTTTTTCATCGATCAACATCAGTTGTTCTAATCGGGTCTTGACCCACTCAGTGTCTTCAATCTCTGATTCCATAATAATTCGGAGAGAGGGAATTTCGACTTCAGCGGGTATTACAACTTCAGTTCCATATACAAGCAGATATGGAGTTGCACCAACAGATGTGCGAACAGTCATGCGGTATCCCAAAAGAGCAAAAGGCAGCTTTTCATGCCATTGCCTGGAACCTTGGATCATCTTCTGAAGAATCTTCTTGATGTTCTTGTTTGCTGCTTCAATGGCTCCATTGGCTTTTCGCCGGTAAGGGGTAGAATGGCGATGCATGATTTTAAATTGTTCGCATACCTCCTTCATCAAATGACTATTTAGATTGGTTGCATTGTCAATGATAATGGTCTTTGGGATACCAAAGCGACAGATGATGTTGGAGTGAACGAAATCTACCACTGCTTTCTTGGTGACTGCTTTGAAAGTGACGGCCTCCACCCACTTGGTGAAGTAATCAATTGCAACCAAAATGAATCTATGCCCATTTGAAGCCTTTGGCTCGATCGGCCCAATGACATACATTCCCCAAGCAACGAACGGCCAAGGAGAGGACATGGGATGCAACTCCGAAGGAGGCGAGTGAATCAGATCACCATGAATCTGGCATTGGTGACACTTGCGAACAAATCTGAAGCAATCTTGCTCCATAGTAAGCCAATAATACCCTGCCCGCAGAATCTTCTTTGCCAAAACATATCCATTCATGTGAGGTCCGCATATCCCTGAATGCACTTCACTCATGATCCGCTCTGCTTCTGTAGCATCTATGCATCTCAACAAGTTTAAATTTGGGGTCCTCTTGTACAGAATTTCCCCATTCAGGAAGAAACCATTGGCGAGCTGCCTTATAGTTCTTTTTTGATCTTGTTTGGCATGCTCTGGATATTCTCTTGTTTTCAAGAATCGTTTGATGTCATGATACCATAGTTCACCATATGGTTCCGTCTTGATTGTATTGCAGTAACCGTGTTGATTTCGAACATGGATTTCTAGTGGGTCAACATGAGTGTTGCATGGATAAGGGAGCATCAAGGCTAAAGTGGCCAAGGCATCGGCTAGATCGTTATGAAACCTGGGAATGTACCTGAACTCGATGGATCTGAATCTTTTGCTCAAGTATTGCACACATTGTTTGTACGGAATAAGCTTGATGTCTCGAGTCTCCCATTCACATTGGGCTCGCCGGATAATCAAGTCAGAATCTCCCATAACCAATAGTTCATGCACATCCAGATCGATGGCTATTTTTAAACCCATGATACAAGCTTCGTATTCTGCCGTATTATTGGTACAGAAGAACTGAAGTCAGGCTGTTGCAAGGTAATGATGTCCAATAGGTAAGATGAGGATTGCCCCGATCCCAACTCCTTTGATGTTGACAGCCCCGTCAAAATACATTTTCCATACAGGGTGATTGTCTGAAACTACTTCCTCTATTGAGTTGACCTCTTCGTCTGGGAAGTATGTGCTAAGTGGCCTGTACTCATCATCAACTGGATTCTCTGCCAAATGATCTACCAAAGCCTGTGCTTTCATCGCGATGTGAGTGACATAGACGTTGTCGAACTCTGTAAGCAGGATTTGCCATTTTGCGAGCCTGCCAGTGGGCATTGGCTTTTGGAAGATGTACTTCAAAGGATCCATTCTGGATATGAGGTAAGTAGTGTAGGCCAAAAGATAATGTCTTAGCTTCTGAGCGACCCAAGTCAAGGCACAACATGTCCTTTCTAAAGGGTGTACTTAACCTCATAATTGGTGAACTTCTTGCTCAAATAGTAGATTGTATGTTCCTTTTTGCCTGTTGCATCATGTTGCCCCAGAACACATCCAAAGGAATTATCTATCACTGATAGATATAAAAACAAAGGCCTACCAGGTTCAGGTGGGACCAGTACAGGGGGTTTTGACAGATAATCTTTGATCCAAGGCTTTTTGGCAATCGTCCGTCCACTTGATAGCGGCATCCTTTTTTAGCAACTTAAAGATGGGCTCGTCTGTGGTTGTAAGATGAGAAATGAACCTACTGATGTAGTTTAACCTCCCGAGTAAACTTATGACTTCCTTTTTATTCTTCGGAGGTGGCAAATCTCGAATGGATTTTATCTTATATGGATCCAGTTCAATGCCTCTTCGGCTGACTATAAAACCGAGGAGTTTCCCAGATGGAACCCCAAATGCACACTTGGCTGGATTAAGCTTAAGGTCATACCTTCGAAGCCGTTCGAAGAACTTTTTCAAATCGCACATGTGGTCAGCCTGTGTCTTTGATTTTATGATGACATCATCGACATATACTTCAATCTCTTTATGCATCATGCCGTGAAAAATGGTGGTCATGGCCCTCATGTAAATTGCCCCTGCATTCTTTAAACCGAATGGAATGACCCTGTAACAATAAGTACCCCCTGGAGTGGTAAAAGCGGTTTTTTCTGCATCATCTTCATCCATTAGAATTTTGTGGTACCCAGCATAGCAATCCACGAATGATTGTATCTCATGCTTTGCGCAATTATCTACAAGAATGTGGATATTTGGCAAAGGAAAAGTTCAGGTCCCTGTAGTCAACACAGACTCTGGTGTTTCCATCCTTCTTTGGCACAGGCACAACATTCGCCACCCAGGTGGTGTATCGGATAGCTCTGATCACATTGGCATTCAGTTGCTTCATTATTTCCTCTTTGATTTTGTCACTCATATTTGTTTTAAATTTTCGTTGCTTTTGTTGGACTGGTGGAAAATTAGGATACGTAGGAAGCTCATGAACCACTAGATCGACACTTAAACCCGGCATATCATCGTAAGACCAAGCAAACACATCTCTGTATTCAAATAAAAGTTAAATCAAGGCATCTCTGGTTTTCTGTTCGGTGCGAATGCTTATCTTCATTTCTCTAATTTCTTCAAGGCTTCCGATATTAATTGGCTCCGTTTCATTGAGGTTGGGCTTAGGCTTGTTTTCAAATTGTCCCAACTCTCTTTTTATTTCCTCAACAACCTCATCTTCATCATATTCCACCTCTTGATGCATTATTTCGATATTAGACAGCTTTTTAAGATCTGGGCGTGAATTCCTCATGCATGTCATGTTATTAAAGCCGGCATTAACAAAATTGAAATGGAAATAAAATGACAGGAATTAGGAAAAGGGAAAGATACAAAACTTAATACGAAATTGAACTGCATTTCATTGAATTCGAAAGGATAGAAGGGTTAACATTAAAATAAAACAATCACACTGAGATGTTTGAATTACAACCCTGAAAGTAACCCAAAAATATAAAAACGAAGCTGCAAAAGAAAACTACCAAGACTCCTTCCTTATGGGGAGAGGAGTTGCTTCCCAGTTGGTGAGCATAGTGTCTAGGTCAATTAGTTGCATATCGGCACGACTAGTGCCTTCACCGGCCTGGATCATATTCACTTCAGAAAACATCTGGCCTAGGCCATGACAAATTTCATCAATGTTTGCATGCGCCGAGGAATTTTGAACCTCTTGTAGTCGTGGCTTGACAAAAGTGTAGAAAATGTGAGGGATAGGTTGTTGCAAGACCCATCCATGCGTTTTGTGGTGCTTGGATTTGTTTTTGTCTGCTTGTGTTGGCCTGAAGCCTAAACCAAAAGTACCCCAGTTATTGAACGGAGAAATAGGCTCTGACATTCCTTGCAATGATGCCCCCAAGCCTTTCCCTGGCTCATAACCTTGTCTCATCATAACTGCAGCCACCATTATAGATGTGGTGGAAAGACGAGGATGCATAATGGGCTTTCCTTCCTCAACATGGTCCACAGAAACCACTTCGAAACCTTGATAGACAATGGACTCGCACCCTTCCATGGCCTCAATGCACGGGATTAACGGGTGTTTATAAATGGATGACTCGTCTTCTCCGTGAACAATAATCTCTTGCCTATTGTGTTCGAACTTGACCATCTGATGCAATGTGGATGGTACAGCTCGAGCCATATGGATCCATGGCCTTCCAAGAAGAAAGTTATAAGAAGTGTCCATGTCCACTACTTGGAAGACAATTTCAAAGTCAACCGGCCCAATCGTCATAGTGAGGTTGATCTCCCCAATGGTATCTCTCGCTGAACCATCAAAAGCCCGGATGCGAACATTGCTGGGTCGGATTCTGTCTGTGTTGATCTTCATGACTTGCAAAGTAGAGAGGGAGCATACATCTACACTCGAGCCTCCATCAACCATGACTCGTTTTACATAATGCCCCTCACATTTTACGACCAGGTGCAAAGCCCTATTGTGCCCGGCTCCTTCCTCGGGAAGTTCATCATCAGTAAAGGAGATTCTGTTTACTTCGAAAAATCTATTGGCCATCTTCTCCAACTCATTCACTGTGGTCTTCTCTGAGACATGTGCCTTGTTTAAGGTCTTTATTAGTACACGGGCATGCTCTTTTGAGTGTAGGAGCAGAGATAGTAGAGAGATTTGGGCAGGAGTCTTTCTTAGCTGTTCAATGATTGAGTAGTCATAAACTTTCATCTTTTTCAAAAACACTTCTGCCTCTTCTTCCGTGACAGATTTCTTTAGTGGCAATTGTCCCTCTCTGATTTTCTTGGCGTTCCTCAACTCCTCTGGAGAGTAACACCTCCCTGATCGAGTCAAACCTCCAGTTTCCCCCACTTCTTCTATGATTTCCTTGCCTTTGTACGTCATCACAGTTTTGTTGTAGTTCCAAGGAATGGTTTTTGTATTTGTCATAGGGGGTTTCACGGCAGGTCTGATTATGATCGGCTCTGTTATACTGTTTGTACTGCCCTGTTTCTGCCTTATCATGGGGTGGCCTCCAAGGACATACAACCTTGGGCTTGGAACATTTGAGCGAACTTCTAATCTCGTGACCTTGGGAACAAATAACGATACATTTTCTGAACTCAGGGCACCTTTCACAAACAATAGCACATCTTGGATCGGACTTACATCCCATTTGGTTCCCTCTTGAATTGTTCCCATGGTCATCTATGCCCGAATAAACGCTTGCATTCCAGATCTTGTCCAATCATTCCTACAAAATGAACATCGTTGTGTGCTTGCAATGGGTTGTTTGTAACATTGGGAGGTTCTTCGCCATTTGGTACCACAATCAACTTTTCAGTGATGAGTCTTTCTATAGCTCTTTTTAGAGTCCAACAGTCATCCGTGTTATGTCTCGGGGCACCTGAATGATATTCACATCTAGCATTTTCTTGAAATCCATGTGAATCGGGATGCATATAGTGGGGAGCGATGGGTCCAATAATGTTGAGGGTAGCTGGATTGCCCCTACTGAACTTGCACATAATGGTGTGATGCCTCTCTTTGAAACTCCCTAGATCCCGAAGCCATCATGGACCCTTCATCTCTCTTCTTTCTATTTTCCAAACCTCCCGACCCAGTTTGGATAGCTTGGGTGGTGGCTTTGATAGCAGCTTGACTTACAATTCTACCGGTCTTGAGGCCATTTTTTACCATCTCCCCTATTTTGATTGCTTCTGCAAAAGTTCTACCCATCGCGTACATCATGTTCTGAAAGTAATCAGGCTCTTGAGCTTCCAGAAAAACAGTGATCAACTCGTGGTTATCCATGGGTGGCTTAATTCTGAAAGTAATCAGGCTCTTGATTGCTTCCGCTGGTGACTCGTACTGAGGAGTCTGATTGTAGGGAGCTGAGGCCCTGAAAGCCATATTTGGGGAGTAGTATTGGCCATCATAAACCTGAGGTAGTGGCTCGTTGTTGGGTCTCATCACAGGTGGTGGCGGTGGTATTATATATACCTGTGCGCCAGACACAACTAGAGGGGTGTTCCTAAACGGTGCGACTGGAGGTCGCATATTAAAAGTATCGGGGACAGCATGAAGGCTGTAGTTTGGCACATACCCTGGTGGTAGAATGGGATCGCTCGTTGCATGGAGCGGTGTCTGAGTAGCCTGGGGTATGGTGGATGTTCCCTCTGAAGGACCCTGGGGTGGAGGTTGACCGGAAACCCAAGCTTGATATACATTTGACAGTTGTTGTCTCAATTTTCTTATTTCTTCCGACTCTTGCTCAACTGATTGACCCTGCGGATTGTCACTGACCAACTCGATTTCATTGTTGTTATCCATTACTAATGGTCCCTTAGATCTTGTGAAGTAATGATGTGTTTCCAGATTTACCACAAACCAACCACCTTAAACTTACTCTCTATAAGGGACAACAAACGTGCTAGGGTTAGACATTTTATAGATATGAATTACACATAACATGCCATGCTCCTAAAATCATCACCGTTTCTAAAATACATTTTGGAAGGCTTCATGTTTCATTCCGGCTTATCAAGTTGCTTCTTATTGGCGCCTTCGCCCCCTTTTTTTTTTAATCAAGTTACACTCCCCCCATTTTGATCCCAGCTTAGATTCATTGAAAAATATTTTGATCGAACCTTTTGTGGGTTGCCTACATATCATGTCGCCGCATGAATCAGATCATTGCGTAGTTCAGGGACATGACCTTTTTTATTTTTATTTTTTTTACAAAACAAACATCTTTTGGGTTCATTTTCGAATTTTTCTAAACAAAATCTTTTTCATATATATATATATATATATATATATATATATATATATATATATATTATTTCTTATACAAAACTCAAGAAGAAGCAATTGCATAAAGATAAACAAGACCAGACTTGACTCAAACAGACTTTTTAGGATAAAAGGCAAAACAACGAGACTCAAAACACCAAAAGACTCTTACAGGATCAAGAATAACAAAGGACTGATAACTAAAAAAAGGACTTTGATCTTTGCAGTAGAAATCCACCAGCATCGCTGTAATCAAGGCGCTTTTTCCTGCGGCAGACCCCCAACATTGCGGTATATTCTTTCCAGGTCTGCAGATATATGACGAGCAACGTTCAATGATACTTCTGCAAACCACTCAGGCATCATTCCCTGACAACTCCTGCATGCTCTTGAGGTATATATGGCTACCTCGAGGATCTTTCCCTTAATGTATTCCTGAGCCACATGCAACTCTTGATTTTGCTGACCATGGGTCTCAGCTAGATCCAGCGCATCCTGCTCATGGTCCAAGGCCATATCTTTCTGGCGCCGAACTTCTAGCAACTCTACTTCTAACTGATTGATCACCTTTTGGTAGTCGTGCCTTTCTATTACAAACTCCGCGATCTGGCTCTCCTTGCATGACTCTACTTTCCCTATCTGATCCCTCAGACCTTGGATTAATGGAGCAAAACCTCTACGCTCTTGATCACGGACTACCCTGAACTGGGCTTCTTTCTCTTCTTGTTGCTGAGCGGTTGTGACTATGTTCTTCTTTCAAATTTGGGCTTTGAGTGCTCGTTTCTCTCATGCCCATTGAGCCTTTTCCCGCTCAAAATCAACATGTTGTACGTCCATAGTTGTCTCCAGAATGCCCTTATCTTCTTGTAAAATGTCAATACGAGATTGGAACTCTTGTGCCGCTTCCCTTCTGGTTTCTCTAACTCTGACCTCGATGTCCTTCTTCCAATCAACTGTGTGTCGTATGGATCTTTCTGTCCTTTGCTCGGGGATAGCCTGGTTGTGAAACCACTCAAGGTATGCGAGGATTACCTCCCCACGTTCACGATCAGCTACCATCTCATCTAAATCAGAAAATCGACCACCAAACCAAACCTTTTGTGCATATGATTCCCTTGGAGATTCCTCTCCCTTAAATTCCCACACGAACTGGCGCATGTCCTCAATCGGGGGCCTCTTTTTCTCTCTCCCTAACTGGCACATGACGCGTAGAGGCCCGTAGGGTTGGAAACCTCTGAAACCCATGAGTATGAAGAACGGGCGATACGTCGACATATGCATGACCCTAGCAGAAGGGAACCAATAATAGTTCCAAGTGATTCTATCAGCATTCAATGAACCAAGTAATTTCTGCCAGGCCCTCACTCCCTCTGGAAGATTACAACTTGCGATCCTGTCTGGGTGGCATCCAATGTAATTCAACCAGTTTTCATTGAAATTTATTACTATTGGATGATGATAAAGGTGCTCTATGAACCACATCTACAGCAAAATGTTGCATCCCTCGAAGTAATCTTCACCCTCTTGGCAGCGGGTCAATGCTCGAAAAATATCTCCCAAAATCATGGGAAGAATGGTATGATCCTCGCTACTTTGCCAATATGAGACCACCGCAACCAATCGAAGTCTGATGCACCTACCACGCTCTGGAAAGACCATGATCCCTAGAAATGATATCATGAACGCGAAGATTTTCAACCCTCTCCAAGCGTCATAACTCAACTGGTTGACGAATTCTATGCCCGAGAAATTTTCGAACCTTTTCTCGTCCCCAAACCTTTTATAGAGATATTCCAACGAAACCCAACCTTCGTTTAAGCAAACCATTGGAATCCGACGGAGGCATAATTTCTTTAAAAAGTTGTTCCCACCAACATTTCTCGGAGCAGCAAGCTTTTTCCCACGAAGGTCTCTCCCCAATCCAGTGAGCCCACCTAATTCTTCCAATGTGGGCGTCATTTCACAATCTTTGAACCTGAAGACATTGTTCGTGGGGTCCCAAAAACCCACTAGAGCCTCGATTAAATCTCTGCTAGACTTAATTCCCATGATGTTTGTGAGGAACTTGAGGTGCTTAAATACTTGATTTTGTTCCCATGTATAGCCCACCAATTACAGAGACTACTCGGGGTCTTATCTCTGATCAAGAATATAGGAGGTGTCTCGTCCCATACCCTTTTTTGACTGCTTCTTTGTGGAGAACTCATGATGATCCTAAGAGTAAAATAAAAAGGGTTAGGACTTACCTAAACTATATGCAAATTATGATCATTCATTATTATTTTTTTATTTTTTTTGGCCAATTTAGGACTCGATCTATTTTTTTTAATTACAATATATATTTTGAAATTACCGGACACAAAAGTTGAGATGATAAAAGCAGAAAAATGGTTATTATTACAAAACAGCCCTTTAATACTTCCATAGAAGGCATAAAGGATGTCTCGGCAAAAAACAGCCATACACAGGAACAAAATGATAAAAATAGACAAAATAAAAAATAAAAAATAACTATTTTTACGAAAATAACCCTTTGCTACTCCTATAGGGGTTAAAAAGCTGTCTCAGCAAATATAACCAGACAAAGCTAGATAAAAATTGCTACTTTTTGCAAAAACAGTCTTTCGGTACTTCTGGAAAGGTTTAAAGTTGCTTCGACAAAAATGGCCAGTCATAAAGGAAAATGGTAAAAGGTGAACAAATATGGATAAAGTAACTACTTTTACAAAAATGGCCTTTCAGCACTTCCCAGGAAGATTTTAAGGCTGTCTTGGCAAAACAGCTGGAGCATGAGGGCAAGACAGTAAAAGGTGACAAAAATAGGGTTTTTTTTTTGAAACATGTGGGCTGAACTCGATGGAGGTTGCCTACGTATCTCACATCCGGTGAGAATCAAACCCGCGTAGTTCGGTGAAACTGGGTACTTTTCTCTTTTGATTTTTATTGAAAATTATTCTTTACACCTCGCGCCAAACTACTATATTTTCTTTTTTTTTAAAAAGGTTATTTGCGCTAAACTATGAGAAAGACTCCTTTTTTTCTTTTTTGTTTTTTTAATGATTCCGCTGCGCCAATTTTCTAAAGCCGGTCGACAATGCAAGTAAGCCTTCCAATGATGTATCAAGTAGCACATATGTGAACATGATGGTCTCAAATAGGATACCTGTCTCATACGGACCCGGCTCTTGTGCCGAGTTTTGCTAAGTCAAATGCATGTGATGCACATAGAGCGAACCTACTAGGGAAATCTGGTATGAGGTTTGTTCTTCTAGGTTTAAATCCTGGTGGAGAAGGTATCTAGACTGGCTTACTCGAGCGGACAACTCGAGCCGAGGAGGGTCAGTGTACCGGTAGCATTGCTTTCCGGCTTAACTGGTGGTGCTCCCCGCCTAAAACATGTGTGACTAAAATTCTTCACCGGGTGACAAGCACCTCGGCTATCTCAAAGAAAGCGGGTTATGTCAAGCAAATGCCCAATTTTTAATTTCAAGAAGACTCAGAGGGGGTGCGTGAGAAGCCGGTTTATATGTACAGTTCAACAATATCAAAGCAGTAAAAAGCGAACAGGCAGCACATTAGGCATAGATAAATCACAATATATACAAAATTAATAAAGCCAAATAAAAAGTCAACATGTATAAGCTCGAATTCTTAAAAGGTCCCCAGCAGAGTCGTCAGAGCTGTCACACCCCTTTTCTACCCCTCTAAAAGATAATGTGTGTTATGGATTGTGGGTTAAAGAGTTTTGTCCAATTAAGTGACAAATTTAAAATAGGGATTATTTTGTTATTCAGAGTCGCCACTTGGAATTGATTTTTGGGTGTTCCAAGTCACCTTTTATTTGATCCCTATTCAAAGGAAGGTTTGGCTCATTGATCTGCGAAAACAAAGTCCGGGTAAGGAATTCTATTAACCGGGGAGAAGGTGTAAGGCATTCCCCGAGTCCCGTGGTTCTAGCACGGTCGTTTTATTGACTATGTTTGGCTTATACTATTTTTTGGATAACTTGTGTTTTATTGGTTCTCATCTTTTACCTATGTCCGCTTTATTGCTTGATTAAAATTATGAAAAAAAAGTTATCTTGAAATAAGTTACGCGTTCTAATACTTATTTTGTTACATATCACAATTATGCCACAGAGACCATACACATAGCCATGATATTTAATTATTTAAAGCGCACCTAAATAAACTAGTGCACTTGAAGTATTTTCCTAAACTAATTTAAGATTATTGTAAGGCCAAAAGTTATGGAATTGTTTGTGGAAAAAGTGTATGATTTTAGATAATTGAATAAATAAATTATCATATACCAATACCCTACATCCCAACAATTGAAGCCTAAACTTATTAGTGTCCAAATCTTCTAAACTTTTAGCAAGTTTAAATACTATATTTTCAGAAACATGATTAAACATATAACATTTAAGGATTGATTTATATTATTATTTATAAAGTTTAAAGATAAATAAATAAAATCACATAAAATAAGATTTAAAAAAAAAGAGGGAAGAATAAACCTTTTAATGCAAGATTTCCAATTAAATGAGTCTCCAAGAATATGTACAATAACTCAGACGAACGCCGAACAAGCATAAGCAAAGATGATCATCAAAGCCGGTGAACAGAGCTCCAACGGAATCCTCGACCTCGACTGTTAACGCCACTTTTTGGCGGGTAAAAGGGAATGTTTTGAAGTATTTTTTGTTGGGTTTTGGGGTGTTGAATTGCTGGAAATTTTCGAAAGAAAGAGGAAGAAAGAATAACACGAGTAGAAATTGTCATAGCATAGAAGAAGAAAAAAAATTTGTTTCTCTCAATTCTCCCCTCTCTTTTCTCTCCTTTTTTTTTCCTTTTCTTCTCAGATTTTCTCTTCTATTTATAGCGAAATTTTCGAAATTTTTCAGATTTTTTTTAAAAATATTTCATTATTTTTTAAATAAAAGAAATCTCACTTACAATTTGCTTTTCTTTTTTATAAAAAGAAATCCCACCTTTATTTACTTTTATTTTTTAAATTCCAACTTTAATTACTTTTATCTTATTTAAAATCTCACTTTTTTTTTTACTTTTAAAAGAGGATTCCACTTATTTTACTTTTCTTAAAAAAATAATCCACTTTCTTTTGCTTTTCTTATAAAAATTCTACTTTCTTTTACTTTATTTTTTTAAATTTTCAGCTACCTTTATATTTATTTTTTAATTCTAACTTTCTTTACTTTTTATTTTTTCAAAATTTTCACAAAACTTTACTTTTAATTTTCCACTTTCTTTTACTTTTTAAAAGAGAATTCCACCCACTTTTACTTTTATTTTTTTTATTCCATACTTCCCTTTTTCTTATTTTTTATATCTCACAAAAAAAAATTAATATTTTTTCGGATTTTTTTTATTATTATCAAAATAAAAATAAAAAATAAAATAATAGTAATAGTAATAATTCACCTTTTAAAATTTTGTATTTTTACCCTATAATAAAAAGTGTAACAAAGCTAAAAATTGTAGGTTAAAACCCCTAAAATATTTACATAGAAGAAGTGACAAAAAATTAAATATTGTCAAAAATTAGGTGCTCACAGTTTCAACATTAGTTTTAGAAGTTGGAAGTTCGTTAGGTCATTAGGCTTGAATCGATGTGGGATTCATCATTTTGGTGTTCTTTGATGTGATTTGAGGCTTTGAGCGAGTTCGAATTGTATTTTTGGATTGGTTAGTGTGTTTGGACGGGGTTCCGGGACCTCGGGCGTATTTCGAATGGGCTACGGGGCCATTTCCTCTTGTCTTGGACTGCTGTTTTGTTGGTGTCTGATGTTGTTCATCGCGATAGCAAAGATTCCTTCACATTCGCGTAAGGTAATTTTGAGGCTGGCACGATTTTTTCTTCATGATTGAGAATATGATCTTGGGATTTCAGTTCTTTCCGGTCGCGAAAAGACCTTCGCATTCGCATAGTGGGAGAGACTGGTAGGGACCAGGCATTTTAGCCTTCGCATTCGTGAGATCAAGGCCGCATTCGTGTAGGCACAGTGAGTCAAGTCATCACGTTCGCGTCTGATCATCCACGTCTACGTAGCACATTTTGGTAGCTAATGAGTTCTGTTCTTTGAGATCGCATGGGAATTTCCGCAATCACGATATATAAATACCTGGGCAGAATATAAAAGTACTCTATTTCGAGAGTTATCTTTTTTATCAATTTTTTAGTTTGAGAGCTCAGATTTGGGAGATTTTGGAAGGGATTTTCACGTTTTGGATTGGAGTAAGTATTCTTGACTCGGAGTTGCTTATATTTCATGATTCCATATTTATTTTTATTGTTAAATTATTGATTTGAATTGGAAAAATTAGGAATTTTCGTAAAAACATTCTAAAAAATAAAATGATGATTTCAAGGCTGATTTGAGGTTAGAATTGGATTATTTTTGTATGGTCAGACTCTGACTGGGTGTTCGAATTTTGTGAATTTTGTCGAGTTTCGAGGTACAGGCCCGGGGTTGACAATTTGGATTTACTTTTTAATTTTCTCTAAATATCAAACCTTTATTATCCGAAATTATTTTCTATGGCTTTTATTTATGATATTAAGTTATTTTGGCTAGATTCGAGTCGTCGGTAGATTGTTTCGCACGGGAAGGTTTTTTAGAGTATTATATTAACTTTTTGAGGTAAGTATCTTGCCGAACTTTGTGTGTGAGAAACTACCCCTTGGGAATTGAGTTGGTTGTATTATTTGAATTATCTTATAGAATGTACGCAAGATGAGTGCGTACTCGAGGTTATATGTGGTATTTGACTGGTTAGACTCCTAAGCTTCTTTCATGAAATAACTGAAGTTGCCATATAATGTTATATACTCTATGTTAAGTTTACTCTTACATGTTTTATTGAAGTTGTTAGCACATGCTCTGGCTTTTATTTATCAAAATTACTCTTATATGCTTATTTAAGTAGTTACCACTTTTGTTGTCTTGTTTCCTTTTTTATTATTGAATGATTCATATTTGAATTTGCTATTACATGATATCCCTTAGTTATCGAGCTACTCTCATGCATTTAGACGTATTTTCTATTTTATGTCATATATTTCATTGTTAGCTTATGTTATACACTAGAATTTGAAGTTGCTATTTCATGGAAAGACCCACATTATTCAATTTATTCTTAATCAATTAATTAAAGTTGAAGTTATTATTAACCTGTTTTAGTTGAAGTTATTGTTTTGTTATCATTTAATAGAGTATCTTTCATTGTTGAATTATTTTCCCGTTTCCTTTTGTTGCTACTGAGATTCTTGCACACAATTTGGTTGAGCCGTGCGATATGTATTATGGTGATATTTGGCATTGTTGTTTTTGAAAGGTTGTGGCATGTGGGAACCTATGGTATGAGTTTGTACGTCATGTTATTATGATGTTAGCACATATGGTTTCTAGGGGTGGGCGTTCGGGCAATTCAGATTGAAGAAATAAAAATTCAAATCCAATCCAAATAAGTTCGGATTTGATCGAATGTTTTAAGTTCGGTTTCAGATTAATCAGTTTGATATTACGGGTCGTCGGTTTTGAGCGTATAAGTTGAGATGTTTCTATTTTTTACAATAATGAATATCCAAATGAAGTACTCATGTTAAATTTACTGAAAAGTTCCTCATTCTTGCCGCAATTATCCAAATAACGTATTCAAGTAATGAAATTATTATTAAAAAAATACAAGAAAGACATTAATACGGCGGATAAGAAGTAGCAGTAGTAAAATCATGTCCAAATAGAAAGTATTTTGACAGTAACTTAGTGATTAATATTGAATATATGAGATAATATCAAATGGGTAGGGTATTGAACTTATTACTATTGGCATATGGATAATGGACTAAATATAAAGTATAAAAAATTTGGATTTTTGGATATTCAAAAATCCAAAGTACCAAATCCAATATCCAATCCGAAATCCAAAAAATTTAAAAATTAAATCCAGAATCCAATCCATAATCCGAAAATCTAAACAAAAATCCAAAAAATTCGAATTTCAACTTGGATTTTGGATTTGCCCAAATCATGCCCACCCCTAATAGTTTTGTTGTGTGGATTGATTGTTGCTATGCGGAGCTTAAGGGTGGCATTTTACTGTTGTTAATTGTGCAGAGTGATACAGGTAGATATTGATATATTGTCAAGGCGGGGTGACATGGGTGGCTATTGCGTTGTAGTCTGGGCGGAGTTATACGGGTGGTTATTGTGTTATTTTTCTGGTGGAGTGATTCGGGTGGCTATTATGTTAAATATCTGGGCAGAGTGATACGGTGGAGAGATAAGGCTGGCTATGTGAAGGATGAATTAGTCGGCCTGGGGGACATAATGTTGATGATATTCGTGTGATGATGAGATTTTCCTTGTATGAGTCGCGCACCTTACGTGACTTATTGTGTTGTTTCCAATGAGCTAATCTATGTATTTGATATTACTTGTTGACTTTGATTGTAATAGCACACTTGCACATGCATACACCGTGCCATGCCACTTATACCAGTTCAGGAGAATGAAACTCGATATTTTTTGATCTCGCACATGTATTCTTGTATATATGCTTTCATAGTAATATTGAGCATGTGACCACGCCGGGAGGATTGTGATAATGAGCCAGTGACCATGCCTGCAGATTGTGATAGTGCGTCTGTGTCCATGTCGGGCAGATTGAGGTATTGGCACGTGAGTCATCCATGCGGTTGTAATTTATAATGTGGACACAAGGTGCCATGAGCATATGATTGGTGATTTGAGACTCATGACTTGTGATTATGAGATGAGGTATCTTAGAGAAATTCTTTGTGAAACTTGTGATAGAACGACTTGATAATTTTGTTGTCATTTGTTTTCCTTATTTGGTTTCACTAATACTTTAACGGTGTTCTAGTTACTTTACTGTTTATATCACATGTTTATTCCTTGTTGCCATTTACTGATTCTTGCTTTCATTATTAGCTTTATACTTATATACTGCACATGTTATTATGACTAGTACGTGTCTTGACTTGCACCTCGTCACTACTCCACTGAGGTTAGTCTTGATACATACTGAGTACTCACCGTGGTGTACTTTTAATATACTTCTGCACATTTTAGTGCAAATCCAAGTGTTGGAGATGACGGACGCATGCAGAGTTAGCTTCTTGATCGCGAGGCCTTGGATTCCTTTTCCTTTTGATTGTACTATTAATTTTTTATACGAATAGTATTGTATTTTGTTTTTGAGATATGTCTATATATTCAACTAGATTTCGTGACTCTGTACTACCTAGTCTTGGGAGGATTGTTGTGATTATTGTCG